>NC_066551.1:997500-1137500 GCF_024679095.1 Eriocheir sinensis | reverse complement strand
GAGAGAGGACGTGTTGCCGCCCTTGCTCCCGTGGTCAGTGGTGGGCGGGTTGATGCGTGGGCGCGGGAATGTGGGCGTAACGGTGCTGGGTGGAGAGGAATGAGGGAGAAGAGGGACTTAACACACCCATGCTCTCCCTAACACACTGACATCACCCCGTTCGCGTGTTACAAGAACCACCAACAGCTTCGCATCGCATCCCCTGTCCCTCTCTTTTTCATTTACCTCCCTCTCTCTCCGTCTCTTTCACTCACGCACGCACTCTCCCTCTCTCTCCTCCGTCTCTCCTGGTGGTTTACGACAGGTCCCTCTCTCTTTGTCCCTCTCCTAACGAAGCGGTATGAAAAAAGCCCGCAGATTCATGGCCCGGAACAGGAAAATGGTCTCGTTCCAGTTGGGGACTTGGGTGCAGAATTTTCACCTCTCGACCTCTCGGGTTCCTCATGGCATCGGCGAGGGAGAGAAAGGGGTGTACCAGAGGCTCTCGAGATCTATTCCTCCTCGTCGACATCCCCCACCGGCGCTGCTACCATCACGCATTTCATTCCTCCTCCTCCTCCTCCTCCTCTTCTGCACTTTTTAGAACCATCGGGAACCACCACGACGCTCGACTCAACAACACTCAGGAAGCAACGCAATTTTTTGGTTGTTAGCGGCGAACGGACGCACAGGATTCACAGTTCTTTATAGAGTTTCTTCCTCCTCGTTCTCTTCCTCCTCCTCCTCGGCGTTTTACTGTGGCACTCGAGTGTTATATTCTTGTCTCTCGTGCTTGGGGAAGGACGGAGAGGAGAGCAAAAATAGACCAACGACAGAAACGAGAGAGGGAAAGAGAGGAAGGGAAAGAGAGGGGGAGCTTCGAGTGCTTGTCTGGCTGGCTGTGTCTCGCAAAGTGTGTGGGTGGATGTGGGTGTCCGTGTTCCTCTCTGTGTCTGACCAAAGCGGGGTTGTGTTCGCGTATTTGCCTGTTGTTTTTCCTCACACCCACGCCTGTTACGGCCCTTTGCGAGTGGCGGCTGCAGTGTTGGGGAATGGTCGCGTGGAAATACAACGCAATTCAATGGAGTACAGCTTGAAATCCATGGACCCGAGTGAAGAATATGAAGTGAACGAATGCGATATGATATAGGAATTGATTAAAACAAGTTATCTATGGACTGAAATAAGAATGAAGTGTATGGACGCGATAAAATGTATGAAAAATGAAGAATTGATTAAAACGAGTATGTTATGGACTGGAATAAGAGTTCAGTGAATGAATGCAAAATTGATACGATATGATAAAGAGTTAAAACACAACGCATGGACTAACGCGAAGGTGAAGGAAAGTGAAAGAAAGGAATCAATGAAACACGACAGCAGGATGACAGGACAACAGTGTGAGAGAGAGTGAGTGAGTGACGTCTCGCAGTGATATTTGGAAAGGAAAACTGACGTGGGACATGGAAAGGGGAGGTGAGGTGACGTGAGGTGAGGAAGGGTGAGGTGAGGTGAAACGAAGTGAAGTATAGTGCATCATATGTGGGCAGGAGAGAGAAAATAATGACGAACAAGAACATTAGAAGGAAAAAGAAAGATATAGATTGACGTTTAAAGAAAAGAGCAATATGACAGCCAATAAAAATAAAAATCAATAAAAAGGAAAAATGAGTCGATAATAAGATATAAAATAAATCAATGAAAGAGGAAAATGAGAAAACGAAGAGAATAATAATAAAATGATGGACGTTAAGAAGAAAATAAATAAGAACAAAAAACGAGGAAAAGTAAAAAGCGAAATAAAGCTGAACGCACAGAGTAAAAGAGAACCGGAAGGAGATAGAAATAGAAACAAGACTAGAACGATAGAAAATAAAATATACAGAAAATAGCAAATAAGAATACTGTTAAAGGGAAGGAAATAAAACAAAACGAGAACACTAAAAAAAGAGGGAAAGAAAAGTGATGATGGACGTTGAAAGGAAAAAGAGGAAAATGCCAAACAAGAAGCAGAGGAGAAAACAGATAAATGATGGACGTTAAGGGGAGAGAAAAAAGGCAGCCAATAAAGGAGAAAGAAAAGAAAAATGGTGACTAACGAGATTACTGGAAGGGGAGAAAAAGCGAAGATGGATGCCGAAGGAGAGAGAGAGAGGAAAATGGCAAAGGAGAAGCAGGAAAGAAAAATAAATAATGTAAGTTGAAGGTAATAAAACGGAACAAGTAAACGAGAAAAAAAGCGAAATAAAGGTGAATGCAAAGAAGAAAAAAATAGTAACGGATAAAACTATAATTGAAGACAAGAATGATGATGAAAAAGGGGAAAAGAGAAGTTAAATGAGGAGTATAAGGAAAACAACAAAAATATTGCAATAATAATGTGAAATAGAAAAAAATAACAGAAACGTTGAAATATATATAGAAAAGAAATTAATTTACGCAATATGAAGGAATTAAAGAACAAGAAAGAGGGAAGGATAGACATTGAGAGGAAAATAATAAGAATAAAACAATACCAATGCGAATAGACGAAGAAAAAGAAACAAGTTGACGCTGAAAAATAAAGAAAAATTGAAGAAAAATAAAGAGAACATGACATTGAAAGTTAAGAAAAAAGTCCCTATATGAAGGAAAAATAAAAAAATAAAAAGAAAAACAAGATAATAAATGACGCAAGAAAAAAAAAGTAAGAAAAAAGATAAACAAGATAATAAAGGACGCAAGAAATAAAAAAGAAAGAAAAAAGAAAAAAAAGGAAGAAAAGTAAGAAAGAGCAAAGCTATAGATGAAACAAAGAAAAAAAAGATTATAAGAAACACAGAATCAGATACAAATTAAAGGGAGAGAAAAAAAAAAAGTAATAAAAAGGAAGAAGAAAAGAGGAGGCAAGCAATTAGATTCCAATGAGATTCCGATCCCTTTTCCCTTCGCTGGACAGGTGATGGTGTTACCTGCCCGTCAGTTTGTCACAGTCACTCCTGGTCTGTCTGTCTGTCCGTCTGTCTGTCTCTGTCACCTGTTTCCGAGAGGCTGGTGTCAAGAGGGCTGATGAATCCATAGAACTCTCTCTCTCTCTCTCTCTCTCTCTCTCTCCGCATTATTTAAAGTACTTATTTGTTTTCTCTTACTCAGTCTGTCATTTTATTATCTATTATTATCTATTACTGTCAATTATTATTTATTTTTATTTTATTTAACTATTCCAACCTTCTCTGTGTGTTTGTGGGTGTCATCTCTCTCTCTCTCTCTCTCTCTCTCTCTCTCTCTCTCTCTCTCCCCATCCCTCTCTCCCTTCCTCAATCCCTTCCTCTCCCTCTCGCTCCCTGTTGACGAGGATTATTAAAGAAATGCTTAATAATTACTATCAGAGCCGGCGCCTGACTATTAATTGGGCCATTTTTATCCCCGGCCCATTAAGCAGCAATTACCGGCACGCGGGCCACGACGGCGACACATGCATGAAAGTGACACAGGTGGAAAAAAAAAAAAAGTGAAATGGTTGGCTGGGATACACACTCACGTACACACACACACACACACACACACACACACACACACACACACATCCACATACACAGCCACACAGGGGAAAAAGTGATACGGTGGGATGACACACACACACACACACACACACACACACACACACACACACACACACACACACACACTCACACACTGGGAAAAGTGAAACGGTTGGCTGACACACACACACACACACACACACACACACAAATACAGCACATGGACTTGTACACAGACAAACACACATACTGATATTTAGACACACAGACATACACGCGCGCGGAAAAAGGACGAAACAGTTAGGTAAATGGACGAACTGGGCACAGGTAGAATGCAAGTAGAGAAGAAGAAATGGAAGTTATCTATATAAAGGAATGCAAATGAGAAGGAAAAGCAAAGAATACGAGTTAATATAGGAATGAGTTATATGAGTGTATGAAGGGTATGTGTATGAGGGTATGAAGGTGGGATTGAGAGGGAAACTGATGTAAAGGCAGAGAAATGGAAGAAACGGGGCGAGCCAAAATGTTAAAGTAGAAGAAATTGGGTTAAGTTATAAAGAAAAGAAAAAGGGAAGGGAAACGAATGAATGGGTGATGGTATGAAGGTGTGAATGGGGGTAAGGAAGGACAGATAAATGGGGAAGAAGGAGGAAGCAAGAATGGAAACAGGAATAGGTGAAGGCGTTGATGACATTGTGCGTGTGTAAATAGCTGTGAAACGAAGGGGAGAAGAGAGAGAGAGAGAGAGAGAGAGAGAGAGAGAGAGAGAGAGAGAGAGAGAGAGAGAGAGAGAGAGAGAGAGAGAGAGAGAGAGAGAGAGAGAGAGAGAGAGAGGCGGCAAATGAGGGTGGAGAAGGGGAGAGGAAGGGCAGGAAAAAATGTGAATGAGTGAGGAGGAGGAGGAGGAGGAGGATGAGGAGGAGGAGGGGAAAGAGTGAGTTAGTAGAGGAAGAGGAGGAGGAGGAGGAAGGGGAAGTGAAAATATGAGAACAAATATAATGAACGAGAAGAAAGAAAAGTATATGAATGAATGAGAGGAGAAAGAGAGAGGGAGGAAAGAGAAGATGAAGAGGAGAAGGAGGAGGAGAAAGAATGAATACGAGAACAAATAGAATGGAGGAGGAGGAAAAATAATGGATGAAGAAGTGTATGTAGAGAGAGAGAGAGAGAGAGAGAGAGAGAGAGAGAGAGAGAGAGAGAGAGAGAGAGAGAGAGAGAGAGAGAGAGAGAGAGAGAGAGAGAGAGAGAGAGAGAGAGAGAGAGAGAGAGAGAGAGAGAGAGAGAGCATACAGGAGAGTAAACAGGGAGGAAGTGGATATGGAGGAGGAGGAGGAGGAGGAGGAGGTGGAGAAGTGGAAGTGTTGTGGATTCGCGGAAGAGAGGGAGAGTTTTGCATCCCTAGTGACCACATGTACTTGTAACGTGCCGCGCAGAACGTCTCTCTCTCTCTCTCTCTCTCTCTTGTATTATCTATCTATCTATATATCGCTCAATATGTCTTTTCCTGTCAATGTCTTTTTCTTTAACTGAATTTCTTATTTTTTGTCTGTTTTTTTTCTTTTTCCAAGCCTGTATTTTTTTTTTTAATTTCCTTTCTGTCTGTTTTTATGTCTCTTTGTGTCTGTTAATGCGTTTTCTTGTCTGTTTTTTCCTGTTTCTCTGTGTTTTCCTTCTCTGTCTGTCTGTCTTTTTACTTCTGTCTATGTTTTTGACTTGTTCTGTTTGCCTTTCTGTCTGTCTGTCTGTCTGTCTGTGTAAATTCATATTCCTTTTATTATACGAAATTTGCGCCTTTGAATGAACACCAATCAGTCATCAGAGCAAATAAATGATAAATAAATGAATAATAAGGAGGAGGAGGAGGAGGAGGAGGAGGGAAAGAAGGAGGAGGAGAAGGAGAGGGTGACGAGTAGGAGTTGGAATAAGAGTAGAAGGAGGAGGAGGAGGAGGAGGTGACTGAAAGGTCGAGGAAGGTAGGAAATGGCAAGGAGAAAAAAAAAAGTGTGAAAGTGAGATTGAAAGAGGAAGGAAGCGTTTAAAGCAGGAATGAAGGGTTGGGGAAAGAGGAGGAAAGAGGAGGGAAGCGGGCAAGTAGGGCAGGAGGGAAGGAAGAAGGAAAGGAGGTAAAGATTTAAAGAGAAAAGTTGGGAGGAAGGGAAAAAGATGGGAAGAGGAAGAAAGAGGAAGAAGGATGCTGGAGAGAGGAAGAGAGGAATGGAAGGGAGAAGAAAGGAGAGAGGTGAAAGGAGGAAGAAAAGAGGAAGGGAGAGGAAAAAGGAAGGATGGAGAGAGGGAAGGAGTGCAGGAAGGAAGAAAGGAGAAAGTAAGATTGCAGTATAATGAAAGGAAGGGAAGGAGAACAGAAGAGAAGGAGGAGAGCAAAATGAAAATGAAGGAAGGTAAGGGAAAAAGCAGAGAGGGCAGGGGGGCAGGCAGGATGAAGGAAGGGAAGGAGAAAGGAAGGGAGGGAGAACAGAAGGAGGAGAGTAGGATAGCAGAACGAGAACGAAGGAAGGGAAGGAAAAAGCACAGAGGGTAGGATGGCAAGCAGGATGAAGGAAGGGAAGGAGCGAGGGAAGGAGACAGGAAGGGATCAAGGCAGAAGGAAGGAAGGGAGTGATGGAGGTCGCGGCTCAAAACTCGCTGGAAAATAAAAAGTTCCCGTGAGCGATCAAAAATGTGAGAGCAGGTGGTGGGCGGGCAGTGGAGAAGTGGGCGGGTTGTACGGGGAGCGGGTGAGTTGGTGGTAGGTGTGTGGGTGAGCGTGAAAGAAGAGTGGTAGAAGGCAATGGAGTGGATGTGGGTGGTGGCAAGATCTAATGCAGTGGTGTATAAAAGCTTAGGAAATGAATGCTGTTATTTTTTTCAACGGCGATGGAAGCAGCTCACGGGCAAAACAAAAACAAAACAAAAAGTTTGCTAAACGCTCCTGATGTTTTAAAAGCTTTGGAAAGACAAGAGAGCAAAACTAAAGGGTTGTAGTTTGAGGGATTAGAGTGGTCACCCTTCTTGGGCACACACAGGCTGTAAGTAGGTGTACTTCTAGCAGGAGAGAAAGACAGATATTGAAAGGCAGAGACGAAAGAGTTTGACTTGGTAGGGTGTCAGCACGGAAGCAAAGTTTTTAAGGACAATACACCATAAGCCTTCTAATTATTCAAGTCAGAGAGGGCATTGAAAACGTCATTCTAAAGGACTTCAATAACAGGCATATGGGAGTCAGAGAGGGGATGAGTCGGAGGAATATGCCCCGAAACGTCCAGAGTGGTAATTACAATATGCCATGACCGGTTTTGATAAAGAAATGATGAGGAAATGGGGTGTGTGTTGCGTGTTTGTAGTGTGGTGCAGAAAGTAATAGAGTTTGTCTTTAGAGAGCATGCTGAACTACTCTCTGGTGTTGATGAGACAATAGGGAAATTGAGGACACGGAAGGGTAGGCTTGCAGTACCTCCTCGCCTCCCGTATATACCTCACCGAGAGTGGCTTTCGCCCGTTTCGGCAGATGTCTTCCTGCCTACTCCCTATTATTACTACTACGTTTTTTACTACTACTACTACTACTACTACTGCTACTATTCTCTCTCTCTCTCTCTCTCTCTCTCTCTCTCTCTCTCCCCCGCCCAGCCATTTTAACTACATTTCACTTTTTTTCTAATGAGTTTTGACTTACTTTTAATTAATCTGATGCTCGCCCTGATATGTAATCAACGCGTTCTTATTTTCGTCTCTCTCTCTCTCTCTCTTCTTTATTTATCTCTCCATATTTTCCTCCCTTTGCACTTTCTTTCTTCCTGCTTCTCTATTTTCTCCTCTCTGTTTTTTCGTTCCTCTTCCCTCCTTTCGTTCTATTTCTCTCCCTCTTCCCCTTTCCGTATTTACCTCTTTTCCATCCACTTCCGTTCTCTTTTAAATGCTTACGTACCTTAATTTTTCCCTTTCCTTCCTTCCCTTACTCTCCCTTTCCTTCCTTTCCTTTCCTTTCCCTGCATTTCATCTTTGCGGTCTCCCTTTCTTCAACCCTTTCTCATCTTTACCTTCCCTTCTCTTTTTCTACCTTGTGTTTCTGACCCTTCCATTCCTGTCACACATTCCTTCTCCTTCACATCTTCCTCCTTGCTTTCTGGCCCCTTGGAGATGGAGATAGTGGTGGTGATGGTGGTGTTGATGATGCTGACGGAGATATTGGTGACGGTGGTGGTGATATAATTCTTATTGTTGTTAGTGATGATGGTGATGAAGATGGAGATAATGATGGGGATAATGGTAATGAAGATGCTGATGGAAATGGTGTTGATGGTGATGGTAGTGGTGATGGTGGAGATGGTGGATTTCTTGGTGGTGGCGGTGGTGTTGGTGGTCATGGAACTGGTGTTGGTGGTGCTGGTGGTGGTAGAGGTGGTGTTGGTGGTGGTCATGGAACTGGTGTTGGTGGTGTTGCTGGTGGTAGTGATGGTGGTAGTGGTGGTGGTGTTTTGAATGGTCATGGAACTGGTGTTGGTGGTGTTGGTGGTGGTAGTGGTGTTGGTGGTGTCTCGATGCCCCTTCACTCACTCACTCACTAAGCTTCCACGGGCCACGAACAGAAGAAAAACAAGCACTGGACGGCCCATGGGAGGCTTTGGCTGAGCTCGGAGGTAAACAACAACACCAGCAACAACAACAACAGCAAGTGCCGTGACGTCGTGAACTGGGAGCCGCCGCGCCGTAACGAAGGAGAGAGAGAGAATCACATTGAGGAAAAGTTAAGTCAGTTTGAGTACTTAAAACTTTCCCTTGCGGTCTTGTGGTTAGTTACTCTGTTTGTTAAGGCTTAGGGTCCGTAGTCTTCAACATTTTGGAGCTTACACAACATCTGATAAGGCTTTCGTTGAGGTTGTTGTGGTAGTGTTTCCATGGGGTAGTTTTGTGAGTCTAGTGATGTTTTGACACGGCTTCTGCATCATGAATGTGAAAATACTCATGAAAACCCTTAGAAACGTTTGGTAAGGCTTCGTAGAGGTTGTTGTGGGTGTTTCCGTGGGTAGTTTTATGAGTCTGGTGATAGTTTGACAAGGCTTCTGCATCATGAATGTGAAAATACTCATGAAAACCCTTAGAAACGTTTGGTAAGGCTTCGTAGAGGTTGTTGTGGTAGTGTTTCCATGGGGTAGTTTTGTGAGTCTAGTGATGTTTTGACAAGGCTTCTGCATCATGAATGTGAAAATACTCATGAAAACCCTTAGGAACATTTGGTAAGGCTTCGTAGAGGTTGTTGTGGGTGTTTCCGTGGGTAGTTTTATGAGTCTGGTGATAGTTTGACAAGGCTTCTGCATCATGAATGTGAAAATACTCATGAAAACCCTTAGAAACATTTAGTAAGGCTTCGTAGAGGTTGTTGTGGGTGTTTCCGTGGGTAGTTTTATGAGTCTGGTGATAGTTTGACAAGGCTTCTGCAGCGTGAATGTGGAAAAGACTCGTGAAAACAATTTGGAAACATTTGATAAGGCTCTCGTAGAGGTTGTGTTAGAATCTCCATAGGAAGTTTTATGAGCCTAATGATAATATGACAAGGCTTCTGCAGCGAGAAAATGTAAAAGACTCATGAGAACCCAACTAATCTCTTTTGTGACCTTTGGAAATATGTTTTGTGAGAACGGAAAGCGTCTGCGAATACCGATCTTCGTGGTTCCCGTGTGAGTGGTGTATCCCGAAGGTGTACTTTGAGGAACATTAGGTTAAGTTGCGGTGTTGTTAAGACTTGCGAAATGGGGTGAGAAATCAAGAACTGTGAAGAAAAAAGCTACTGCCGCGAGGAAAAGAGTAGTAAGTGTAATAATATATAAAACAGTAAAAGAAAATAGGTTAGTGAGAAAATTATATCACTTCTGAAATCAAGGACTGAAGGTTTTAATAAGTCTGAGAAGAAGAAAAAAACGTTCTATCACGAGGAAAATGGTAATAGTAAATAATATACACAGAAAAAGAAAATAGTACTGAAAGAAAATACTACTACTACTACTACTACTACTACTACTACTACTACTACTACTACTACCACTACAACTACTGAAACTCTCACTCCCACCATAACATCCTAAATCTACACGAGCGAGAGCATTCTAACCTTAATAACCTACCTGTTCTCACCTGCCTCACTGCTCATCAACTTAATTACTTCCTCGTTCACCTGACAACCTGCGCCGCCACCTCACCTCGTCACCTGCCTCACCTGTGACCTAACGACCCACCTACCTCAGTGCGTTACCTGGTCAGTTGTCGTCATCTACCTGGGTCGGCCTCTTAACACTCTCACTTAGTCACCCACCTCACCTGTGACCTAATGACCTACCTGGGTCAATGTGTTACCTAGTCAGCTTCACCTACCATAATCAGCCTCACTCTCGCTTTCATCTGTCACCTCGCAAATGGATTACCTGGTCAATTATCGTGTTACCTACCTGGATCAACGCCTAACACTCTCACTCTCACCTCGCAAATGGATTACCTGGTGAGTTATCTCGTTACCTACCTGGATCAATCTCTAACACCTTCACCTGCCACCTGTCACGGATTACCTGCGTCTCGGATACACCTGAGGATCCAGTTACGTGGTATACCTGTCCGCCTGCCTCGCTACTTGCCTACCTGCCTCACCGTTCACCTGGGCATTGAGTCATCTGTCTGCACCTCGTCACGTCAAAAAAAGGTAAGAGAGAGGATTTTAGTGTGGATCTGAATGGTGTGTGTGAGGGACGTGTGGGTATTGGTGTGTTGAATGCAGGGCCAAAAGTGGTGATGTAATGTTGGGTTAATGTGATTGGTGGGTGTCGTTGCTTCATGATCTGACTGGCCTGGGTTTGGGATGGTGGTGGTGGTGGTGGTGTGGGTGATGAAAAGATTGATGGTGAGTGGTACTGGTGATGACTAGGGGTAAAGGTGATGACTGTGGGGATGATGGTGATTGCAGTGATGGTGGTTATCGTATTGTGTAGTGATGAGGATGATGATGATGACGATAAGGAAGATGGTATTTGTATAAGGAATATTATTTTATTTTCGTAATGGCAATATTCCCATTAACATCATCATTGGAAGCTGTTGTGAAATGATGTTGATGATGATGATGATGATGATTATGAAGAGGAGGAAGAACAGCAGCAAGATGAAAATAAAGAAATCAAAGAAAGAATGAAGAGGAGGAGGGAGAGGAGGAGGAGGAAGAGGATGAGGAAGAGGAGGATGGTGATGAGAAGGAGAAAGAGTTAGAATAAAGAGATCAAGAAAAGGAAGACGAATGGATGGAAGAGGAAGAGAAGGAAAATGAAGAAATCAAGGTAGAGAAAAGGAGGAGGAGGAGGAGGAGGAGGAGGGACACTTAGAAGTAAATCATTGGCTCACGTGATATTGCTACGTATTGTGAGAAAGGAGGAGGAGGAGGAAGAGGAGGAGGAGGAGGAGGAAAGAAAACACGACCGAGAAAAAGACAGAGACGTAATCGGCCTATAAAAAAAAACGAAGGAAATGAAAGAAGCAATATGGCGGTCTCTCTCTCTCTCTCTCTCTCTCTCTCTCTCTCCCCCTCTACTTTTCCTCAATCTGTAATCATATTTTTCTCTGATTCACTCTTTCAAGTCTACCTTTTTCCCTCCTCTCTTCCTTCCTTTCCCTTTCCTTTTCCTCCACTTCCCTTCCTTTTCCCTCGGTCCCTTCTCTCCCTTCCACACATTAATCTCTCTCCCTATCTTCCCTTCTTCCTTTCCTTGCCTTTCTCCCATTCGTCCTAAGCCTTTATATGCTTTCTAATCTTTCTCTTCTCTCATCCATTCCCTGTTTCTCTTTCCATCAGATTTGCTCTCTCTCTCTCTCTCTCTCTCTCTCTCTCTCTATGCCATCCGTTACCTCATCTATCCTCACTTTTCCTTTACGAACACCCTCACCTTCACACCCTGCCTAAGCTCTCACTGTGCTCCCTCTCCCTCACTCTTCCCCAGTCTCCGCTCTCCCTCCCTCTGTCTCTCCCTCCCTCACCAGATTTGCTCTCCCTTGCATGGCTTCCCTTACCTCATCTGTCCTTTCCTCCCTGCACACCTTCACATCTTGCACAAGCTATCCCTGTACCCCCACCTCACCCTTTTTCTCCCTCCGCCAACCCAAGATAGATTTCTGCTCCTTGCTTGCCTTAATATGTCCTTCCCTTCCCATCTGCACAAGTTTTCCCTGTACCCCCACCTCATCCTTTTTCTCCCTCCTCCAACCCTTGATAGATTTCTGCTCCCTGCTTGCCTTAATGAGTCCTTCCCTTCCCCTTTCCTTATTCCTCTTTCTCTCGCACTCCCAACCCATACACAATCTCTTCCCCCTCCCTCTCTTACTTACCCTTCCCTAACCTCTCCCCCTACATACTTCCTCAGTGCAACCCCTTTCCCACTCTTTCCACTCCTTCCTCCCTCCCTCCCTCCCCCTCTCCGTCACGTTATTGCAGCTGGCGTGGGACTCATTGCCTTCCTGAAGTTATTGGAGCCCCGACGCCTTTCAGTCAATAAGCGCAGCGCGTTTGAAGGATCACCAGAGGGCGCAGAGGTGTGTGTGTGTTTGGGGGGAGGGAGAGGAAGGGGGGGGTGGTGGTGTGTGTGGGCTGTGCTAAGAATAATACGTAACCTGTGTGTGGAGGGGTGGAGGGGGGGGTTGTGAAGATGGGGGGGAGGGTCTGTGTGTGGGGTGAAGGAAAGGTTTGGGGGACTGTGTGTGGGGGAGATTGAAGAAGTGTGTGTGTGTGTGTGGGTGGGGGGGAGTGTATGTATGTGTATGTGTGTGTTGATATTCTGCTACACTTGATTCTAACCGCATTTGTTACACGTAATTGGTTCTCCTCCACGTCTTCCTCCTCCTCCTCCTCCTCCTTCTTCTTCTTCTTCTTCTTCTTCTTCTTCTCAAGAAACAAGTTTCTTGTTAAGTTTCTAGAAAACAATAATGCAATCTCCGACACCCAGCAAGGCTTCATAAACAATCGCTCCTGCCTAACGAATTTATTAGACTTCTTCCATAGTAAGAACTGGGAGTATAAGAACTGGGATGCCCACATCCCCAGTGATGTTATATACCTGGACTTTCAGAAAGCCTTCGACAAGGTACCGCACGAGCGACTCCTTAAGAAACTGCACTCGGCGGGCATCGGAGCCAATCTGATCGCGTGGATAAGAGATTGGCTCACCGACAGAAAACAACGAGTACTACTCAACGGACAGCCTTCCGATTGGCTACCAGTCACTAGTGGAGTGCCTCAAGGGTCAGTGCTGGGACCCATCCTCTTTATCATATATATCAATGACCTAGAATCAGGACTGAAATCCACAATATCGAAATTTGCAGATGACACCAAGGTGGGTGGAGATGCCCTCACAAAGACCGACTGCGAAATCATTCAGAAAGACCTCAATCACATTATCGAATGGTCGGAAAATGGCAAATGTCTTTAATGTTGACAAATGCAAAGTCATGCACATTGGGTCCCAAAATAGTAACCACACATACATCATGAATGGGAGACCTCTGCAAGCGATGCAGGAGGAAAAGGATCTTGAGTCACTATCAGCAGTGACCTGAAACACGCGAATCACTGTAAAAAGCATACAACAAGGCCAACATTATGCTCGGGTTCATAGCGAGGAACTTCAGTGTAAAACACCAGACGTGATGCTATCCTTGTATAATTCCATGGTAAGACCGCACCTCGAGTATGCAGTGCAGTTCTGGTCTCCCAATTACAGAAAGGACATTGCTTTACTGGAAAGGATTCAACGACGCGAAAGATGATTCCAACCTTCAGGGCTCAACCGTACGAGGAACGACTCAAGCGACTCAATCTCTTTACATTGGAGAAAAGACGCCTACGAGGGGATATGATTCAAGTCTTCAAGTATCTAAAAAAGTTCAATAACGTCGATTACTCCAAATTCTTTGAACTGCAAACCAACTCAAGAACTAGAAATAACGGTTTACCCATTCAGTCGAGTCGATGTAACACAGACATTGGAAGGAGTTTCTTTTCAAACCGAGTCATCCGCCACTGGAACAATCTTCCCTCAGAAGTAGTAAATGCGAATACCATCAACTCCTTCAAATATAGAATCGACCGTCATTTCGCTGCGTCAGGAGTAAACTGAATAACGAGGGGCTTCCATCTGCTCCTCAATATCGAGGTGCTTTCATCTGCTCACCAAGCCCCAAGTGGCGGTCGAGCAGATTAAATCACCCAAGCGGGCGACCTCGTAATGAGCCAATAGGCTTTCTGTTGCCTGCATTTCCATGTTTCCATGTTTCCATGTTTCCAAACATATTCCAGTCTAAAATCGACAACTACGTAAGCGAGAACGTACAGTGTGTGAAGGTGTGCGAAAAGGAAAGGTAAGGATAGATGAGGTAACGAATGGCATACAGGGAAAGGATATCTGATGGAAAGAGAAACAGGGCATGAAAGAGAGAAGGGAAAGGTCAGAAAGCATATAAAGGAATAGGACGAGTGGGAGAAAGGCAAAGACAGGAAAAGGGAAGGTATGTAGGAAGATAGAAGTATGGAAAAGGAAACTTCAACAGGAAAAGGCGAATACCAAAAAATAAAGGAAATGTGAAGTAAAAATATTAAAAGATGAATATAAAAAAGTAGTTACAGAAAAAAAAATAAACGAAAAAAAAAGGAAACTCCAACAGGAAAAGGCGAATACCAAAAATTAAAGAAATGTGACGTAAAGATATTAAAAGATGAATATAAAAAGTAATTACAGGAAAAATAGAATAAAATTAACGAAAAAGAAAAGCAAACTCCAAAAGGAAAACACACATCCCCCCCCATCCCCCCCCCCCCCAAAAAAAAAGAAAAAAAAAGGTAAAAATATACAAAAAATAAACATAAAAAGTTAAATATAAAAAATATTAAAAAAAAGCTTAGCGCGCGATGGCTAATCATAAAAATAATACGTTATAAAAGGGATCACCATTAGTATTAACATTCCCGTTTTTTATGAACCTGCTCTGTAATTACCAACGGCTCGCCACTGCCCGTCCATATAACGAATCCGAGTTACAACGAACGGGGCGGATCGTAGTGAGATAATCCGTCTGTTATTAATTACTCCATTCTTCCGTCCTTCATTCTTTTCTTCCTTCGTTTCTTCGTTCTTTCCTTCATTCGCTGTTTCGTTCAATCTTTTGTTCCATTTTTTTCTCTTCTTTTCCTTCCTTCCTTCCCTCCTTCTGAACCATTGAAATATAGTGTAATTGCTTCTCTCCTTCCTTCCTTCCATTCTTCCTTCTCGTCTTTTCTTTCCTTCATTCGCTGTTTCGTTGAATCCTTTGTTCCATTCTTCGTTCCTTCTTTTTTTCTCTTCTTTTCCTTCCTTCCTTCCCTCCTTCTGAACCATTGAAATATAGTGTAATTGCTTCTCTCCTTGCTTCCTTTCTTCCTTCTCGTCTTTTCTTTCCTTCATTCGCTGCTTCGTTCAATCCCTTGTTCCATTCTTCGTTCCTTCTTTTTTTCTCTTGTTTTCCTTCCTTCCTTCCCTCCTTCTGAACCATAGAAATATAGTTTAACTGCTTCTCTCCTTCCTTCCTTCCTTTCTTCCTTCTCGTCTTTGTTATTTCCTTCATTCGCTGTTTCGTTCAATCCTTTGTTCCATTCTTCATTCCTTCTTTTTTTCTCTTCTTTTTTTCCCCTCCTTCCCTCTTTCTGAACCATAGAAATATAGTGTAACTGCTTCCCTCCTTCCTTCCTTCCTTCTTTCCTTCCTAATAAATGAATAAATAGATAGATACTGAGAGAAAAATGGATGACATAAAAAAGTGAATGAAAAAAGAAGCAAATAAAAAAAAAACAGAGTCAACAAGAGATTTTTACGAAGGATAGAACCTGTAACTTATGACGTAAGAGAGAGAGAGAGAGAGAGAGAGAGAGAGAGAGAGAGAGTGTATGTGTGTGCGTCATGCTCACTCTCTCTCTCTCTCTCTCTCTCTCTCTCTCTCTCTCTCTCTCTCTCTCGGTTGCCTTGGTGACGCCCGGCCCGTGACAGAGTCTAAAGGGGATAAACAAACAAGCAAGCATGCAAGATAAGCAAACAAACACACAAACACACACACAAAAAGACACACAAAGCACGGAAGTCTTTTAGCGGTAACTTAAAGAAGAAAAATAAACACAGTAAATAATTAATGAAAGAATGATTAGTCGTGTTTTATATTTGTTTGTATTCTGCTTTAATTTTGTTTGTTGATGCGCTGAAGGTTAAATTAGAGAGAAGAGATTGCAGGGATTAAAACTAGTACTTATGTAATGGTTTGTCAGTGTTTGATTGTTTTTTTTTCTTTCTTTCTAGTTTTCTCTCTTTTCTTATTTCAGAACCTCAGTGTTTGTTTCGTGTTTCCTTTTCTTTCTTTCTTTGTCTTTTTATTTTCCTTCCTTCCTTTCTTCCTTTCTTCATTCATTTTCTTCTCATCTTTCTTTCTTCGTTTCTATTATCCTCTCTTTCTGTCATATATTCTTTTTTATTTCTTTCTTTTTCCTCGTCGTATAAAAATAAGGAACAAGGAATCGCGATGGAAAAGGAAGGAGATCGAAGGACAAACAGAGAGTAAGGCGGAGAGATGGACTTGTGACACAGGTTAAATTGAGTAGTCATTGATACAGTGTGAGCAAACCGTGTGATAATAGTGTAAGTAACTTGAGACAGAGAGTAATATGGAGAGATAGAGTTAAGGGAAAGGTTCGGGAATGAGAGAATGGAGAGACGGAGAGACGCATATGAGGAGAGGAACAGAGGAAGATGATGCAAGGAACAGAAGTAACGGGACAAGACTCGTAAATGAAAGAATGAAAAAGAGAAAGAAGAAAAAGATGACCAATACAGTAAAGAAAACCATGAAAATAACGATGAAAATTAGGAAAATGACGATGAACAGAGGAAGATGATGCAAGGAACAGAAGGAACGGGGCAAGACTCGTAAGTGAAATAATGAAAGAGAGAAAGAAGAAAAAGATGACCAATACAGTAAAGAAAAACATGAAAATAAAGCTGAAAATTAGGAAAATAACGATGAAGAAGAGTTAAACTATTAAAGAGGTAGAGAATTAGGAGAAGGAGGAGGAGAAGAAGGAGAAGGAAGATGAATAGGGAAGAGCTACAACCCCGTCCTACATTTCCCTTGACAGCGGACATGACCAAACAGAAAATATGATAACACACAAAATATTAACAGGAAATTATACTGCGATTAATGGAACTGAATCGTGGAAGAGGAAGAGGAAGAGGAAGGCAGGAGGATAAGTTAGTACGTCCTTCTATATCTCCTTGGCAGTAAAGATGAACTAATGGAGACTGTATTGAAATGGCAAGTCATAAAGAAAAAAATACAGACGTCATATTAAAAACTGAATCATGGAAGAGGAAGAAGGAGAGGAAAAGGGAGGAAAATGGAAAGAGTTTGAGAGTGCTTCTATATTTCCTTGTTAGTAAAGATCATATATTAAAAAAAAGAAGTTATGATAAACCTCTAAAAGTATAGACAGCAGATAGAGTCGAAATATCAGAATTGAATCGCACGGAATAGCAAAATCCGGTTTATCACTAATACAATGAACTTTATATCTCGAGACAGACAATAAGCGGCAGAATAAATAGGAAATAGTGATTGTTAAGGACGAGTATCAAATGAGCAATCAAATCCAGCTCTTCATGAAAGTCCAACTCAGGAAGTTTAGAAAAAAAAGATCAAATACGATAAAATAAATTGAAAATGCCTGGAAATATTAACTGGAAAGGAAGGAAATCAAATGAGGAACAAAGTCAGGCTTGTAAGTGACGTTGACAAGGAGAGGACAAAAAAATATAGCTGGAAAATAAACTGGAAATACTAACTGCAGTGAAGTGAGTCAAATGAGGAAATGAGAAAATGAGAACCCAAATCCTGAACTTGTAAAAGGAACAGAAAAAAAAGAACCTGCAGAATAACCTGAAAATATTAAATGCAAACTGAAGTGAATCAAATGAGCAACCAAATCAAACCCAGACGTCGACAGATAAGGAAAGGGAACACACACGCAAAAAAAGAACCCTGCAAAATATAGACTGACAACGCTAATGATTGTAACAGACGTGAGCCAAACGGGGAGCGAAATCCAGCTTGTCGCGGACGTCAACCCCCGGCGGCCATCATTGCATTATTATTGTTATTATTGATCCGCCGAATGGAATGAGTGGGGGGGATTAATCTTTTCATCTGCCCGCCGATATAAGCTTTAAATTCATTCATCCTCTCTTTTTTTTTAAAGTCTCCGGTAATTCATCCGCCTTTTTCGATATCCACCCGTCCGTCAGTGAGTGAGTGAGTCGATTTTGTCTGCATGTCTGTGTCTGTCTGTCCATTCCCGTCTTTCACTGTATTAAAATGACACCTCTTTTGCATGTCTTTCTTAATTGACTTCGTATTTTTATTCGTTTTTAATTTCTTCACAAATATTCATACCTGAGCAGAGTTTTTATTAATATATATATGTTTTTGTCATTTAACTTTTGGCGATATTATTGTGCATTTCTCTTTGGCATATTAACTTGCCTAGGGACCAACACGATTATCTAATTCATCTAATCTCTTCTAATCTATCTGATCTAATCTATAATCTTTTTATCCATTATATCTCGTTACACGTGTTAGTGAACATTTCCATTTAAAATTTATGCTGTTGTGAGCTTATTCATAGCTTTATTATGCAACTGTCTACTGCACAGGATCTTCATTCTTTCATCCATAAAAACTCTTCTCTTGTGGGTCACTGTAAAACGATTTCTAGAGTTTCTTCAACTGATACGAGTTATGCTGAAGTTAAATGTTAAAAATAGGGAGGTTTTCTTTCTCTCCCTGTCACCTCTAACGACTCATTTCAAAGGAGGGAGTCGAGGAGAATTTAAGCTGAGAAGTTGACGCTGAAGTTGACGCTAGTAAAGGAAGGGAGGAAAGTAAAGAAAGACCGTGCAAAGTAAGATATAAACACACACACACACACGTACCCTTCCACACACACATGCATCCCCCTTCCCCCCTCACACACGCCTCAACCTCCCCCCTCCCGTCCCCTCACAGAAACACAAACACAAACACACTGCGAACTCAAGCCTCACCCAGACGTAAAAAATAGCAGCAATTTGCGTGTTAAGTATGTTTTTAATGCGAGTGTCCGGCGCGACTCGAGAGAGGGAGAGAAAGTAAATGTAGATGCAGAACTAAAACGAGGTAAAAAGAGAGATAGAAAACGAAAGAAAAAAATAACGTATGCTGGGTATACTAAAGAAGATCCGAGCAAGCGAACGTAATCCTTGGAAAGTGTGAAGAGTGCGTGTGTGTGTGCAAAGTTTCTGTAGGAGTTTGTTTACATATATATTTACTGAAGGATTTAGATTTTTGTAGAGGGATGTTTTGCTAGCTAGAATGAGACAGAGAAATGGAAAGACAAATAGGGAAATATCTTAAGGTAGGGTACGAATAGGGGACATAGGGGGGTTGCTTTGCTAACTAGGATAAGACAGAAAAACAAATAGAGAAAGAGTTTGTTGACATATATATTTACTGAAGGATTTATTATTTTGTAGAGGGATGTTTGCTAGCTAAGATAAGACTGGGAAATGGAAAGATAAATAGGGAAATATCTTAAGTTAAGGTACGAAAGGGGGACAAAGGGAGATTATTTTGTTAACTAGGATAAGATACAGAAACGAATAGAGAAATAGGGAAATGTCTTAAGTTAGGGTACGAGAGAGAGGGAGAGACCTTCTGACCCTAAAATATGAAAATGAATAAGAGAATGAGGGAGTCTAAGTAATCTTCTCTCTCTCTCTCTCTCTCTCTCTCTCTCTCTCTCTCTCTCTCTCTCTCTCTCTCTCTTCTTTCTATCCCTCTATTCTTTCCACCGTTTATTTCTTCCTTCCTTCTTTCTTTTCTTTCTTTCTTTCCTCCTTTCTTTCTTAAATACTCAGTTACAGGCCAGTTTACGTATTATTATTATTATTACTGTTTATCTCTCTCTCTCTCTCTCTCTCTCTCTCTCTCTCTCTCTCTCTCTCTCTCTCTCTCTCTCTCTCTCTCTCTCTCTCTCTCTCTCTCTCTCTCTCTCTCTCCTCCCCCCTCGTCTTCTTATCTGCCTCCTCCTCTCTCTCTCTCTCTCTCTCTCTCTCTCTCTCTCTCTCTCTCTCTCTCTCTCTCTCTCTTTTTCCTCTTCTTTCTCTCCTCCTCTTCTCTCTTTCTCTCTCTCCTCGCCTCTATCTCTCTCTCTCTCTCTCTCTCTCTCTCTCTCTCTCTCTCTCTCTCTCTCTCTCTCTCTCTCTCTCTCTCTCTCTCTCTCTCTCTCTTTCTTTTTTCAGTTACAGGTTTTTCTTTCTTGACCTCTCTCTCTCTCTCTCTCTCTCTCTCTCTCTCTCTCTCTCTCTCTCTCTCTGTGTGTGTGTGTTTCTCTTTTTTTCTAGCCTTCTTTTCTTCTTTCTTTCTTTCTTCAGTTACAGGTCACATGTATTAGTGCTTTTTTGTGTGTTTTCTTCCTTGACCCTCTCCCCCCGCCATCTCTCTCTCTCTCTCTCTCTCTCTCTCTCTCTCTCTCTCTCTCTCTCTCTCTCTCTCTCTCTCTCTCAAGATGAATAGTACAGCGAAAATAGGAACAAAGGAAAGTCTTGGAGCAGAAAAAAAACTATTGAAAAGAAGAAAAAACAAAGAAAGTGAGGATGAGAAAATGTTGATGTTGGGATAGTCGGTTTTTCTTCTTAACATCGATAATAATAATTGGGAGAGGAAAGAAATACTGCCGGGAAAATATCGAAAAAACAACAGGTAATATCGTGGGAGATTAATAAATGATAGGAGGCAAGAGATGTATCTTTCTGCAATAATAATAGTGATAATTAAAAGCGAACGGTATCATATTTCATCGTTGGTAAGAGAATTAACGCTAAATTTTGCGCTCATATTGCAAATTTATCCTTCCGTTGTGCCTGACACTACTTTTTATTGTATTTTACTGCGTTTTATAGTGTTGCTGAATTATTTACTTTTCTTTGAGCTTCCAATATTTGAGCTTTACTGATTAGGGGTTAAGGAGTTAAGGTGAAGTTGAGAGTATGCTGTTTAGCTGCGCGAGGGGGCGGTGCGTATACCAGCCCCGTTGGCCCCTTGATCCTGTGGTGGGAGGGAACCCTTAACCCGACACAGGGCCAGCGTGACATCCGGGTTACCACAGTTTACCTTCCCCAGGTTTCCCCAGGTACCCATTTATCGCCCAGCCCGAAAGGAAGGATGAACAGCTGGGTGGACTGCACGCCGACTCCCCGGGCTGTGATTCGAACCCAGGCCCACAGATTTATAGTCAGGGACGCTAACCACTCCACCGCGGAGGCGCGAGAGGCGGAAATTAGATGGGCATACGTTTTTTAACCTTTTCATCCATATTTGAGCTTTAGAAATAAATCCATATGTAGTTAGATGGACATTAATGATAAAAAGAAACATTCGCTATTGTGTCAAGATCTGTGTGTCTGTACTAAGTCGCATTTCAGTGTAATATTCCTTTGTCTCGTGTGTTTTTATCGCTAATTGTATCGATGTTATTATTATTATCATTATTATTATTGTCTTTCTACCTATATCTCACGCTATCTCTTTCTCTCTCTGTCTTTGTCTGTATGTCTGTGTCCGTGTCTTCTCTCTCTCTCTCTCTCTCTCTCTCTCTCTCTCTCTCTCTCTCTCTCTCTCTCTCTCTCTCTCTCGTATGTCTTCCCTCGCGCACACTCCCCCCGTCTCTTTCATCTCTGTCCTTCGTCATTTCTCTTTATTTCTTGACCTTTCGCTTTCCTCCCTCCCTCCCTCCCGTTCCTCCGCTTCATATACTAACTTTCCTTTACTCTCTGCTTCCTGTTTCTCTTTCCAGCACTTCCCCAGCTTCTCTTTCCTCTCTCTTCTTTCCTTTTTTTCTCCTTCGTTTCCCTTTCCTTTCCTTCCTCTATTTCTTTTCGTTTTCTCTCGTCTCCTCCATGTTCTTTCCTTTACTTTCCTTTTTCTTCCTTCCTTCTTTTCTCTCCCTTTCCCATCTCAACCCTTCCCTTCCTTTCCTTCGTTTCTCTTTCCTTTCTGAAGTTCTTTTATTCACCTTCATCTCTTTTCTCTTATTTTTCTGTTTCCTCCACTCCTCTTCCTCTCTCTCCTATCATCCTTGCTTTTCCTTTCTTGTCCCTTCGGTAGTTCTCTCATTCCCTTTTATCACCTTCCTCTCCCCTTCAATTTCTAACTTTTTCTTATTCCTTCCTTTCTTCTCCTTCTCTTCCCTTCCGAGTCTCTGTTACTCCCCTTCATCACTTTTCAAATTTCCTTTCTGGGGAGACATGAAAAATTTTATACACGGTTCACTTACGCACGTTTTAATATATCAGTCGAATGCACTTCACGATGCTGATTACATTATATTATTAGGTACACACACACACACACACACACACACACACACACACACACACGCAACACCCAAGAGAAGAAAGGGAAAGGGGTTGGATTCTTACATAACACGAATTACGCACGTTTCAATATATCAGTCGAATACGATTAACGATGCTGATTACATTATATAGGTACACACACACACACACACACACACACACACACACACACACACACACACACGCAACACCCAAGAGAAGAAAGGGAAAGGGGTTGGACTCTTGCATAACACGAATTCCATTAAGTACTCCAACTCCAGGTAAATTATATTCATTCCAAAAAGTTTATAATTCTAATCCGCGTGTTCTCGTATTCAATTATGTCTCCCGCGCTCTCTCGCCCCTTTAATTAAAGAGCTCGGATCCTATGGAAATGTTAACGCAACGAAATCTTAGAGAGTTAGATGCTACTTCCAACTTTTTTTTTTTTGTTAGCTTAAAAATATAAATGGTAAGTAGTTTATCGTAGTCTACCTTTCCAGCTTTTATTATATATCTTTTACTACTTAAGATTATGTAAGTGTAAGGGTAAGATTATAAGTGTAAGTATATGTAAGTTAAATCGTATGTAAGTTAATGTAAGTTATGTATTATTTTTTGCAAAGGTTCTAAATACGTATAATTATTTTCTACCGTTTTTATGGATATTAGTGAGATTTTTTTCCATACATTATGCTGTTTTGTCTCGTCGTTTTATTTGCCTTATCTTACTGAACTTATTTTTTCACGTATAGGCAACGATATATATATGATAGGAATTGCGTCTGTATTTTTTTTATGGATATTAATGGGATTTTGTATAGGAAACGATATATATATGATAGGAATTGATTGCGTCTGTATTTGTGTGGGACGACGAACCAGACGACCCTATGATCATAAGACTCCATCAGTTGTCTTAGTGAAGGGAAGAGTAAAAGCGAAGTCATGAATCTCTCTCTCTCTCTCTCTCTCTCTCTCTCTCTCTCTCTCTCTCTCTCTCTCTCACCCACCCACACACACACACAGAGACAACCCGAGGACTAAATAGGATCTTTTCTTTCCTGCTTCTTCCTCTGATTTCGTTTTTTTTTTTCTATTTATGAAGCAAAGTGGTACGGGAAATAACTTGTGATTCTGCTGTACCCTTGAACCGTAAAACACACACACACACACACACACATATTGACCCCCCCACACACACACACACGATCACACAACGCCCGTGGGAGCTCCGTCACTTCTCTCCCCGTCAACAGTTTAGCAAGTTTTCGGGAGGCGCCTCAACTTACCTGTCTCTCATTACCTGTTGATCCCCGGCGGCCTCGAGGCGTAATGACCGCTAATTGACGCGAGGAGGGACGGAAAACAGCCCATTAACAAGTACAACTAATGACACCCGTGGGACGACTTGGGCGGGGCAGGACGAGAAGTAGCGTAGTAGTAGACGGAGGAGGAGGAGGAGGAGGAGGAGGAGCAGAGGAAGAGCAGGAACGGGAGGTAGAGGAAATGAGCAAGTTTTAGTAATATAATAAAGAGAAAAATGGGGAAAATTAAATAAATCCTTTGGAGAGGGAGAAAAATAAAGAGGAAGAGGAGGAGGACGAAGGGAAGAGGAAGAGGAGCAGGAGGAGGAGAAGGAGTGGCAGAGGAAGAGCAGGAACGTGAGGAGGAGGTAGAGGAAATGAGCAAGTTTTAGTAATATAATAAAGAGAAAAATGGGGAAAATTAAATAAATCCTTTGGAGAGGGAGGAAAAAAAAAGAGGAAGAGGAGGAGGACGAAGGGAAGAGGAAGTGGAGGAGGACGAAGGAGGAGGAGGAGGAGATCATCAAACTTCAATAACAAGAAAAAAAGAATAAGATGAAAAAAATGTCACAGCTTATGTACCTTTTAATTTCTTTACCTTTCCTATCTCTCCCATCTTCCTCTTTTCATCCCATCCCATCTTCTTCCACCCAGCCTCCCTCTACCCATTTACATCTCCACTCCTGCCAAAACACTTCAAGTATCCTCAAATTCACACTTCCCTCCTTATCTTTCCCATCAACTCCCCTCTGCATAGCTTTCATCGACCCCTCTCTCTTTCTCTTCCCTTCGTCTATCATCTCAGCCCCTTCCCAGCATCCCTCTCTTTCTCTTCCCTTACGTCTATCATCTCAGCCCCTCCCCCAGCATCCATTATCTGCATTTCCATCCCTCTCAAATCGTTTAAGTTTCTCCTAATTTATCCTTAACCCTGTGTCTTCCGCCTCAAACGCCCTTCTGCTGAGCTTACACCAACCTACATCAACCTCTCTCTCCCTCCCTCCGGTCCCTTCCATCCATCATTTCACCGCCCACAGAAAGCCTCTACCCACACCTCCAGGCCTCCAACACCCTTCAACTTTCCCCTCACTTAGACTCCCATTTTCTTCCTCCTTACCTTTCCTCCGCTTAGCTTACATCAACCTCTCTCTCTTTTGCTTCCTTTCCTTCCATCGTCTCAACTCCTTCCTACAGTAATTCATTCATCCCGAAAAAACATCAAAAGATCATTCTCAACTCCATACTTCTCCCTATTTCTTTCCTCTTCAACTCCCCTCTTTTGAGCTTACACCAACCCATCCCTTCTTCTTGTCTGTCCCTTCCATCCATTGTTTCAAGTCCTTCCTACAGTAATCCATTAACTCCATCTTCAAAACCCATCAAAAGACCATTCTCTCTACTTCTTTTCCTCCCTATTTCTTTCCCCTTCAAATTTCCTCTTTTAAGCCTACAGCAACCCATCCCTTCTTCTACGTCCCTTCTATCCATCGTTTCAAGTCCTTCCTACAGTAATCCATCATCTCCATCCCTTTAAATGCTATACCGTACCGCATACTCCACTCTGTTTCTTCCCCTGTCAACATCCCTCTGGCCAGCTTATGCAAACCTACACCCTTCTCCTACTTCCCTTCCATCCATCGTTTCAACCCCTCCAGGCATCCATCTCCCGTCCGTCCCGCTGTCCTCACTCCCTCTCAGGTCCTTCATACGCGGCTGTGTCCCTCCTCACCCCCGTAACAAATCCTCCTCTTGACGCCGGGAGATTTAAAACGTTGACCGCAAACTTTGTAACGCGAACTCTCCCCCAGTGAGTCTCTCTTCGTCTGGACCGCCGCCCGACACTGTGGAGAGACTGGGAGGAGGTGAGAGCCAGTATGGAGAAGAGGGATGAGGAGAAGGGAGAGTAAAAGGGATAGGGAGGTAAAAGAATGGTTGGGAAGGGACACCTAAGTATGGGAGAGTAACAAAGTGAGAAGGGAGAGATGGGAAAGGTAGAGAGGTAGAGACGTGGAGATACTGGCGGGTGCTGGGGAGACTGAGAGACTGGGAGGAGGTGAGAGATGGTGAGGAGAGAGAGAGAGGGGAGAATGGAAAAGTAAGAAGGAATGGGGAGGGAAGGAAACGTCTGGGAAGGGCAAAAGAAAGGAACGTTTGGGAAGGGGAAGAGAGGAAACGTTTGTGAAGAAGAGAAGAAACGTTTAGAAAGGGCAAGGGAAGGAACATTTGAGAAGGGCAAGGGAAGGAACGTCTGGTAAGGGCAAGGGAAGAAACGTTAGGGAAGGGGAAGAGAAGAAACGTTTGGGAAGGGCAAGGGAAGGAACATTTATGAAGGGCAAGGGAAGCAACGTTTGGGGAGGGCAAGGGAAGCGTGAGAAAGTAATAGAAAGTAAAAAGGCAGAGATTTTGTTGTTGTTTATTGTTTATTTCCACATTACAGGTACATAGATTGATCAGTTATATAAAGGTATTAGCAGACATGATATGAGAGGGATACAAAAGCTGATAAACAATAGTGAATTATACAATCGGATAAATATTGGTAAACAGAACACGGAGGGGACAGGCAAACAAAACGAATGTGGTGGAGAGTAAACAAAAAGAGCGGGAGGGAAACAGAGGGTGATAAATGATGGAAAAATATTAAAAGACGATAAATAAAGGAAGAAAAAAAGCAGGGAGGGGAAAGGAAAACGAAAGAAAACGTAGTAGAGAAAATAAAAGACTTGGGAGCGAAACAGATGATACAAGGGTAGGAAATAGTGTAAAAAAGAGAAAGATTGAAAAACGAGACAGCGAAAGGACTAAAGAAGCCATCGAAAGATAAATAAAGGAAGAAAAAAGCAGGGAGGGGAAAGGAAAACGAGAGAAAACGTAGTAGAGAAAACAAAAGACTTGGGAGCGAAACAGAAGATGATATAAGGATAGGAAATAGTGTAAAAAAGAGAAAGATGAAAAAAAGAGACAGCGAAAGGGACTAAAGAAGCGATTGGAAGATAAATAAGGGAAGAAAATGCAGGGAGGGGAAAGGAAAACGAGAGAAAACGTAGTAGAGAAAATAAAAGACTTGGGAGAGAAATATAAGATGATATAATGATAGGAAATAGTGTAAAGGAGAAAGATTGAAAAACGAGACAGCGAAAGGGACTAAAGAAGCGATTGGAAGATAAATAAGGGAAGAAAATGCAGGGAGGGGAAAGGAAAACGATAGAAAAGAAGTACAGACAAAACAAAAGACGTGGAAGAGAAACAGAAGACGATAGAAGGATAGGAAATATCATAAGAAGAAGAAGAAGATGGAAAACGAGACAGCGTAAGGATTAAAGAAATGATTTGAAGTTTGGGGAGAGGAAAATAAATGACAGGAAAGAGAGAGTGACAAGCAATGGGAGAAGAAGAGGAACGAAGAGGAGAGACAGAAAAGAGATGAAAATAAACAAGGAAAAGACAAGAGGACCGATGGGGAGGTTTGAAAAAGGAGAAGAAAAATGGTATATAAGAGAAAGAAGGTGACAAGCGATGGGAGAGGAAGAAGGAAGAAGAGGAGAAAGAAAGGGGATAAAAGGGACAGGAAAAGGAGAGGAAAGCGATGGGAAGGTTAGGAAGTGAAAAAGAAAGGCGTGGGAGATGAATAAGCGTGATAAGTAATGAAAAGAGTATAAGAAGAGAAAGAAGAGCGAGACAGACAGGAAAAGAACAGGAAAGAAAAAGGAAAAGGATAAACAGAGAGCAGAAGGTGTGGGAGAGGAACAGAAATAAAATAAGAAGAGGAAAAACAACAGGATAAAAGGGGAAAGGAAAGGAGAGGAAAACAATAGGAAAGTTAGAAAGAGGAAAAGAAAATATGTGAAAGAAAGAGTGACAAGCAATGGGAGAGGAAAAAGGAGGAAAAAGAGAATAATAAAACTGATAAAAATAAACAGGAAAAAGACAGGAAAAGAACTGAAAAATTAGAAAAGGAGAAAAAAAAGGAGAGGGAGAAGAATAGGGGGTAGCAAATAATGGGAAATCGACAAAAAGAAGAAGAAGGGAGATAAAAGAGACAGGAAAAGGGACAGGGAGGTGATGGGAAGGTTAGGAAGAGGGGACAAAAAAGGTGTGGGAGGGTGAGAGGGAATGAGAGCCTTGGCCAGAAAACAGGATTGGCCATTTGAAGTTAAAGGACGACTTTCTTTCACTCAAACTTAACTTTCTCTCTCTCTCTCTCTCTCTCTCTCTCTCTCTCTCTCTCTCTCTCTCTCTCTCTTATCCATCCTTATTTACTCCCTTTCTTCCTTTCTTCCTTCTTCTATATTAAGTTGCAAGGCATTTTTGTATTAATAATTTTTCCCTTTTTCTGTTCTCTCTCTCTCTCTCTCTCTCTCTCTCTCTCTCTCTCTCTCTCTCTCTCTCTCTCTCCTATTCTTTTATGCTTCAATTATTTCTATCCTTCCTTTCTTTTTTCTTCGATATTCAGTTTTCGTATAATTATTTTTTTATATTTACGGTTTTCCTTCATTACTCTCTCTCTCTCTCTCTCTCTCTCTCTCTCTCTTCCCCTCTTTCTTCTTCCCTCCTGTAATTCCTTCCTTTATTACTCTTTCTTCCCTCAAACTCTGACAGTCAATTGAACGCGACCGAATGGGAAGCTTTCTTTAACTCTCTCTCTCTCTCTCTCTCTCTCTCTCTCTCTCTCTCTCTCTCTCTCTCATATTTGGTTTATTTATTCGTCAATGTTATCATCGTTTTTCTTTTTTTCTTTTCCCTGATGCACTTTTATGGGGTCTCAATAATAGTTAATTTGGTTTCAGTTCTCTCTCTCTCTCTCTCTCTCTCTCTCTCTCTCTCTCTCTCTCTCTCTCTCTGACATCCTTTCGTTTCTCATTCTGCTAACAATTTTTCTGCCTTTTCTTTCCTCTTTTCTTCATTTTTTCCATTCTCTTTTCTCCATTTTTTCTGGCTTTCCCTTCTTTTCTTCTCCATTTTCTCCTCCCTCCATTTTTTCTGCCTTTCCTTTCCTGTTTTCTTCCTTTCCTCTCCGTCCTTCGCTTTCTTTTCCTCTTATTTTGATCCTCCTTTTGTCGTTAAGCCGGAATTCCTTATAAATAGGCAATCGTCTCTGATCCTCCTCCGCTGTACATTGGAACGGTTTTAAGAGATATTCGATTCGGCGTATAAGTATTGATATTAAAGTTTGCGTATTTTTCTTCTTCCTAATCCCTTTTCCTTTCAGAGTCTGCTTTCAATGGCGTTTCAAATAAATGTGAGACTTATATAGAAGTGTTTCTTGACCTACTGTGATTTATTTTCTACGTTTTGGTCCATGGCGCAGGTGGGCTTTTTTAGTGGGGCCTGGTGGTCGGCCAAAACTAGTTGTGGCGCAGGCAAGTGTTTATAGTGGCGCGATCTTGCTTTGGCTCATGCTGTCCACTGGAACTCATCTTTGATCCTTTTGAGAGAGAATCTAGAGTCCGGGTTGATAGGACAGCGTGCGGGTAGTCTTAAGCCACTCGGCGGTGACTGAAAAATTGCCAGCTTGTTGGATGTTGGGAAAAAGACTAAAGGAAAGGTATACAAAGATAATAATGAGGTGAAAAAGAGTAAAAAATAAACATGGAGGAAGAAGTGAAAGAGAACAAAGAACGAGTATTTTGCTGGGAAAGAAATGTAAACGAAGATGATTATGTGATGGAAAAAAAGAAGAAAAAGCAGGGAGGAAGAAGAGAAAGAGAACAAAGAACGAGTGTTTTATTGGGAAACAGAGTAACGAAAATGTAAACGAAGATAATTGTAATAAAAAAGAAGAAAAAGAAGGGAGAAAGAAGAGAAAGAGAACAAAGAACGAGTGTTTTATTGGGAAACAGACCAACGAAAATGTAAACGAAGATAATTGTAATAAAAAAAGAAGAAAAAGAAGGGAGAAAGAAGCGAAGGAGAACAAAGAACGAGTGCATCAGACAAGAGAGCTGTTTACATACCTTTACGGAAATCAACACAAACACAAACATTCACAAACAACACAAGCAAACGACGGATGAGGAGGAAGAGGAGGAAGATGAGGATGAGGAGGAGCATCATTCCATCAACACAAAAACAACAGCAATAAAGCGATCTAACACACACACTATAATATTTCAGGGGATTAAAAGCAACACGCTCGGCCTCCCCCGTTCCCCAACCCTACTCACCTCCCACACCCACAAAACTCTCGTCCGTCACAAAACACTCGTTAAATACAGAAGTCCGGGCGTGGGATGGACACACGACACACCAATGAATTAGATAACCCGCGGACGCATAAATTAAGCACAGGCGGGGGTTATCGTGCGTCTGGCAGCGGTGGTGGTGTGAAGAGCAGCAGTCACCAAATTATCGTACTCACCACATTTATTGTATTTCCGGACGTCCGATCCACAGCAATTATCAACGGTTTTAACATTAACCATAATTTGATATCAGTATTAGTGTGGGTATGAGACTGGTAAATGCAATGTTGTGAGTACGATAATGTTTTTGTTTTCGATTTCATAATAATTGCAAAAAACATCAATAATCAACGATAACTTTAATTGAATATCGTTATCTGTGTGGGTACGAGAGTTTTGGGGTGTTGAGGTGATAAATACAATGGTCTGAATACGATAATATGATGTTATTTTCGATTTGTCTCATAACTATTGCAAAAAACACCAATAGTCAACGGTTTTAATAATATCTTTAATTTGATATCGTTATTGCTGTGGATACGAGAGTTTGGGGGCATTTAAGTGATAAAAAACAATGCTCTGAATACGATAATATGGTGTTATTTTCGATTTGTCTCATAACTATTGCAAAAAACAACAAGAGTCAACGGTTTTAATAATACCTTTAATTTGACATCGTTATTGTTGTTGATACGAGAGTTATAGGGCGTGAAAGTGATAGAGGCAATGTTATATGAGTACGATAATTTCCTAACGCTGATGAGGAAAGGGCAGGGGCATATTCTTTAACATATCCGCGGCCAAGCACACATATTTGAACCCCGTAAATGACCCCTCTTTCGGCCACCTCCTCGGATTCATTACAGGAGCAGCAAGTAGCGGGCTTTTTTTTATTATTGTTTCCTTTTTTGTGCCCTAGTGCTGTCTCTGCTGTAAAAAATAAAAATAAAAATAAAGCTTTCTTAAGTGTTTTGGGGTCCTTCCAGGGGTAGTTATATGACTCAGGTGGTAGTCTGACCCTTCTTCTGTACCGTGAACGTAAAACAAACACTCACTGGAACCCGAGTCATCTCCTTTTCGGCCTCTGGTAATAGTGATGTGATGGTTGAAGGCCTCTGACAGTACGGACTCGTGAATGGATGTAGGCGGGAGGACAGGGCAGCGGCAGCGTGTGTGTGTGTGTGTGTGTGTGTGTGTGTGTGTGTTTGTGTGTGTGTGTGTGTGTGTGTGTGTGTGTGTGTGTGTGTGTGTGTGTGTGTGTGTGTGTGTGTGTGTGTGTGTGTGTGTGTGTGTGTGTGTGTGTGTGTGTGTGTGTGTGTGTGTGTGTGTGTGTTAATCTCTCCTTTCTCTCTTCTCGTTTCCTAATTGGCTATCTGTTCTGTACCCTTCTCTCTCTCTCTCTCTCTCTCTCTCTCTCTCTCTCTCTCTCTCTCTCTCTCTCTCTCCCAGCGTAATTAGTCAGAGGCCAGCCGCTCCGGCATCATTACCTGGAGGAGGAGGAAGAGGAGGAGGAGGAGGAGGAGGAGGAGGAGGAGGAGAGGAAGCAGGAGGTACATAATATAAAAGAAGCAAGAGAGAAAGAGTCTATTACCTTATATTGTGAGAGGAGGAGGAGGAGGAGGAGGAGGAGGAGATGAAGGATGAAAAAATAAAGAGGAAAATTATGGAAATGACAATAATGGAAAACACCAATAACCTTGAACACACACACACACACACACACACACACACACACACACACACACACACACACAGAGACAAACCAACAAACACAAATGCATCAAACGCGCTCCCCGGAATTAAAACAACAAGCGAAACTAAACAGAAAAAAAACACACACAGAAAAAGAAAAAGAAAATAAAAACAAAAAAGCTTCGACAGACAGAGAAAATAACCACACACACACACACACACACACACACACACACACACACACACACACACACACACACTAAAAAAAAAAAAGCCTCAAAAAGATTTCTCCGCCACAGTTTTTTTTTCTCTTATCCGCTCTATCTACTTTTCCTTCCTCCTCCTCCTCCTCCTCCTCCTTCTGAGACTCTTCCACGGGCCGTCGTCACCCTCGGGAGAGCTCAGAAAGGCCTCATCTCGGCCCTAGAAGAGGAGGAAGAGGAGGAGGAGGAGGAGGAGGAAGAAGCTTGAAGGGAGGCACTTCATGCACAAAATATTCCCACAGAGACGTCGAGACTGCTTTCAGGAGGAGGAGGAGGAGGAGGAGGAGGAGGAGGAGGATGAAGAGGAGGAGGAGGAGGCAGACGCTAAACAGAGGAGGAGCCAAGGCGGGGAAATTAGCGAAATGCATTGTTAGTGATGAGAGAGGGGGAGGGAGGAAGGGAGGGAGGGAGAAAGGGGATGGAAGAGAGAGGGAGAGAGGAAGAGCGTAAGCATTTGTAAGGGAAGGAGGATGAAAGGGAGATCAAAAGGAAGGATAGAAATTGAAGGAAGAGGAGAAAGGGAATAGGGAGATTGTGAGGAAGCAATGAAGAAGGAAGAGAAGGAGGGAGAGAAGGAATAGGGAGAGAGAGATTGGAGGAAGAAGAGGAAAGAAGTAGAGAAATTGTAAGGGAGAGAGGAACAGAGAAAGAAAGGAAGGAAGGAAGGAAGGGAGAATGGAGGGAGGAAGAGAATGAAAGGAAGGAAGGAAGATCATAAGGGAGAGAAGATTAGGAGGAAGAAAGAGAAAGAAGGAAAGAAAGAAGATCGTGAAAGAAAAGAGGTCGGGGAAAGAGGAGGAAAGAAAGGAAGGAAGGAGAGAGTGAAGGAGAGAGGAAGAGGAGGAGGAGGAGGAGGAGGAGGAGGAAACGAAGTAAGGAGAGTTTGAGTGTGAGAGGAAGGAGGAGGAAGAGACGGAAGGAGATTAAAAGGAAGAGAGGGAGGAGGAGGAGGAGGAGGAGGAGGAGGAGGAGGAGGAGGAGGCGTTAATTGTGCTCATTAGAATTTTTGTCTCCGTTCTTTTGTTTTATTTCCTTTGATTTCCGTTCGTCTTCTCTTCCCTTGTTTGTTGTTGTTGTTGTTGTTGTTGTTGTTGTTGATCGGGTTTGTCTTTTCTTTATTCTTTCTTTTATTATTATTATCATCGTTCTTTTTTTCTTCTTTTTCATTGTTTTTCTTTTTTATCCTCTTATTTTTCTTTTTTCTTTTCTTCGTCTTTTTTTCTTCTTAGTCTTCTTCTTGCTCTTCTTCATGTTCTTCTTCCTCCACTTCTTCTTTTTCGTCATCATCATTATTATTATTATTATTATTATTATTATTATTATTATTATTATTATTATTATTATTATTAATATTGGTAGTAATTCCGCCGCCCTGCCGTCGATAACCATACACGCAAAAAGTTAGTTAATAATTCGTCGATCGCTTAAACATAATTACTTTTGATTGGCTGAACCTAATTGCCCGCCATTGAAGATAATAATAATAATAATAATAATAATAATAATAATAATAATAATAATAATAAATGGCGTTCATCAATGGTGACGAATACTGCAAAAAAAAGACCAAGAAAGAAACAAAAAAATATAATGTAAAAAAAAAAATGTTATAGTTATTTTCTTTCGATTTTCTTCCATTTTCTTAGTTTTCTGTTTTCGCTTCTAATTCTTTTTAACTCACTAAACTTACACGAAACACACAACACACACACCCACCCACCCACACACACACACACACACTCCCTCCTCCCCTACTCCCCCTCCCCCTCCCTCTTCTCCCTCTCTCCCGCCCCCCAAAATTTTGAGTCACGAGCGATTAAGTAAAGTGAGGAAGTGATAAAGTTTAATTGGTTCGTTTTCCTTTGTATTTAAGACACGTAATATTTCTTCCCGGGCGTCGGAGTGTTGGAGGAAGTGGAGGCGAGAGAGGGAAGAAGGAAGGAAGGGAGAGAGAGGAGGGGAGGAAGGGCGAGGAAGGACGTGAGGAAGCAAGAGTGAGGGAGGGCGCGAGGGAGGGAGGGATATAGATGGAAGGGGAAGGAAAAGAGGGAGACGGATAGAGAGAGGGCGTGAGGAAGTTAGGGAAGGAGGGAGGGAAGTGAGAAGGCAAGGAAGGGCGAGGGAGGAAAGACGGGAGGAAGGGGAAGAGGAAGGGAAGGTGAGAGAAAGCATGAAGAGGAGCCTAAGATGACGATGCTCTCTCAAGATGATTTTAAAGAAGAAAGTATTCGTAAAATCTGTGTTATTGCTTCTATTGACGTTAACTTGGAACGACTCTTTTGACAGTGTAGGAAACAGCTCAAGGGTATAAACAAAAAAAATATAGGCTTTTCCCGTAAATAAAAAAGAATGAAAGGTAAAAAAAAGAGGTCAATTTTGGATATAGAGACATCCTGATACTCTCCTCCTCGACTAATCCTCTACTACTACTACTACTACTACTACTACTACGACTACTACTACTACTGGTGATGGTATTCTCGTCATTTCTGCAACATAGTAACTTTCCTCACTCCTACATTTACGTCAAAGTTTGTGTATATTACTACCGCTCTGAAGGGACCGCGATACATCCAGAGATAGGGACACACACACACACACACACACACACACACACACACACACACACACACACACACACACACACACAGGCCCCTACCCCCCACACATGCATATAGTTTACCTTCAGACAACACACACACACACACACACGCACGCACTATTGATCACTGCCTCTCTCTGTGCTTCCCTCGGACACCCACCCCCTCACCCCTCCCCTCCCTCGCCCGCCGCTGTGGTCACTCAATACTGATCACCAAGCAACGTTTTCCGGAGATTGGAACGTTTGCGGACATAACCTAGACACATGAAAATGATAATGAATGTTGTTAAAACGTTTAGCTATCATTATTATTATTACTATTATTATTATCATTATGAGAGAAAGAGATAGATACATATAGACACAGATATATAGATAGTTAGTTAGATAAATAGATAGAAGTTAGAAACATAGAAAGAGAGAGTGAGAGAAAGAGAGAGCGAGAGAAAGAAACTAAACTGGAAACATAAACAAGAAACTACAAACAAGCAAAAGATTTATGATAACAATTTTGTCTTTCAGAAACCCATAAAAGCAAAGTTGATAAGCGAACACACACACACACACACACACACACACACACACACACACACACACACACACACACACACACACACACAGACACTCACACACGCACGAACTAATGGGAATATAATGAAAAAAGATCCACAAAAAATATGAATGATAACTCTCGTATGTCAACGTAATTATGATAAAGAGGAGGACGGGAAGGAGGAAGGAAGGAAGGAGAGGAAGAAAAAGTTAATAAAAGGGGAAAAAATAAAATAAAAAAGTTAGTGATTCGAAAGTTATCTGAATAAAGAATGTAATCAGAAAGGGAAGGGCGACGAAACGGGGAGATGAGAGAGGAGATAAAGACGGGAAGAGAAGGAGGAGGAGGAGGAGAGAAGGGGAAGATGGAACCCGTACCAGAAGAGTGAGGGAAGGAGGTGGAGAGATTTACGAGATGAGAATGGAGGAGGAGGAGGAGGAGGAGGAGGAGGAGGAGGAGGAGGCAATACTACCCATCCAGTGTTATGAAGAAACTTGGACGCCACAGCAAGAAAAGAGAGAGAGAGAGAGAGAGAGAGAATTTACATGTCCTACCCTTCCATTTCAAAATATTTAAACTTTCCCTCACTCTCTCTCTCTCTCTCTCTCTCTCTCTCTCTCTCTCTTTCCATCTTCGTCTTTGTATATATAAAGCTATGTTAGTTCATGTGTGTGTGTGTGTGTGTGTGTGTGTGTGTGTGTGTGTGTGTTACGCGCTAAAACGAGAATTGAAAAGTTATAGGAAATCAAATTTTCTGAATCTGACTCGCTTTCAAATTCACACTTCCTCTCTCTCTCTCTCTCTCTCTCTCTCTCTCTCTCTCTCTCTCTCTCTATTTATCTATCTTTTGAGAGAGAGAGAGAGAGAGAGAGAGAGAGAGAGAGAGAGAGTCTGTTTGTCATTCTTAACCTCATTCCTGTCGCATTCTTCCACTCGGTTATGATAAAAAAATGTTAATAATCTCGCGACGAAACTAATTGGTCTTCCTCCTCCTACTCCTCTTCCTTCTTCTCGGACCAATATCCCTTACCACTGTCATCTTCCTCCTTCTACCCATAACTTCCTCTTCCTCTTCCTCCTTCCTCCTTCCCCTTATTCACTAATCCTTCCTCCTCCTCCTCCTTCTCTTCCTTCAGCACATATCCATCTTCCTCTTCCTCCCCTTCATTCTTCAACCCATAACTTTCCTCTTCCTCTTCCTTCTCCTTTTTATTTTACTCATGTTCGTATTCCCTAATCTTAATTTTTTTTCCTCTTTTTTTTGTCGTTTTTCTTACCTCTTACTTTTCCTCTCTGCTTCTGTCTCTGTGCCACCTTTCCTGCAGACTTTCCCTTCCTCCTTTTCCTCCCTTTCTCTTCCTCCTACTACCTTACTCCTTTCCCAGTTTTTCTGCTCCTTTCTCTCCCCTCTATTATAGCTTTCCTAACAATCTGACAGTTTCTCCCTTCCTTCCTTATTCTTAAGCCTCACTTTCTCTCCCTCTTTCTCTCTTTTCCCCACTTTCCTTTTCCTCCTTTTACTTCTATGCTAATAATTTTACTACATTCTCTTTCTCCCCTTCTAACTATAACCTTTCTGCTCTCTTAGCTTTCCTTCTCTTTTCCCTTCCCTCCTTCGCTTCCCTCTAATCTCAAACTTTGCTTTTCCTCATTTTCCTAGTTTTAACCTTTCTCCTCACTCTCAAAATCCTACCCCCCCTCACACCTTCCATAGCTTTCCTAACTCAATCTGACTCCGTTCCTTTCTTCCCCTTCTCAAGACTCACTCGCTCTCACATTCTTCGTTTCCTCCTCTCAGCTTTTCCTTTAGACTCACTTTCTCTCCCTCTTTCTCTCTTCTCCTCCTTTTACTTTTATCCTAATCAGTTCATTACATTCTCTCCCCTTCTATCTATAACCCTTCCTGTCTCTTACTTTCCCTTCTCTCCTTACCTTTCCTCTAACCCCAAACCTTGCCTTCCCTCTTTTTCCTAGTTGTAACCTCTCTCCTCGCTCTCAGATTCCACCCCCCCCCCCCACACACACACACCTTCCATAGCTTTCCTAACTCAATCTGACTCTGTTCCTTTCTTCCCCTTCTCAAGACTCACTTACTCTCACACTCTCCCCCTTCCCCTCCCTCCCTGGCGACGGGGTATGCTAATAATTCGACCCCCGGGTGCGAGTATCAGGACGAGGCAAACTATTTCAAAACAAAATTAGGAAAGTTTCTTCACGGAGGCAAATGAAATTACACGTTTTTTTTTTCTGCTGATCTTCATCTCTCTCTGTCTGTCTGTCTGTCTGTCTGTCTCTCTCTCTCTCTCTCTCTCTCTCTCTCTCTCTCTCTCTCTCTCTCTTGTTTCTTTGAGTGTATCCAAAAGAGAGGAGGAGAACGAAAGAGGAGACGGAGGAGGAGGCGGAGGAGGAGGAGACGGAGGAGAAAAGGGACGTAGGAAAATTACGCAAAAAGAGGAAGAAGAAAAATCCAAAACGTAAGAGGGAATGAAGAGAAGGATAAACAGGGAACAATGAAGGTGAACACACACACACACACACACACACACACACACACACACACACACACTAACCCCCCTTCCCCCCTCTCTCACCCCCTACCCCCCCACCTACACTACTATCAGAAACTTAGAAGTCTATAATTGCCTCGACCAAACCAAGCGATTCCCAAGCAAGCAAGTAACCAGTGTTTGCTTGCTTGGCCGGCCGAGGCGCGGGCTTGAGGCTCAAACTCCCGCATCGATGTATTAGACTCTGCAGCGAATCAGGGAAGGGAAAAAGATACTCGTGGGAAGGATCTGAGTGGAGGAAGGTATTGCTATCATATTTTTTGAAGGCTTTAATGTGTGAAGTGGAAATCTGATGTCGTAAGGGTTCTAAGTTAATGAATTGTTGCAGTGAATTAGGGAAGGGAAAATCTGCTACCTGGTTAAAGGTGAAAGAACTGTTATCATATTTTCTGAAGGACTTATTGTGTGAAGGGAAGAACTGGAGTTGATAAAGTTTTAAGTTAATGAATTGTCATATTACTTGAAGGACTTAAACAGGGAATGAAATATCTGGTGATGAGAAGATTTAGAGTGAAGGAAAAAATTGATATCATCCTTATGTCTATCTAACTATCTATCTATCTATTTATCTATCTATCTATCTACCTGAGCACTAATCGGCGGCCATCACCCCAGAACACGCATCCGCCGAGACAGAGACAAAACACGTCAATTATCATCTGACTTTGTTGCTCATTTGGGTCTAAGAGTCAAACATCCTATTTTGGACCACGCGACCTGATTCTCCTCCTCTGTTAGTCTGTATGTTTGTCTGTATGTGTGTGTGTGTGTGTGTGTGGGTGGGTGTCTTGTTTGTTCATATGTCTGTTCTTGCGTGTAAGTCTTTCTTGTTTGTTTGTACGTGTTTTTATATGTTTTGTTTCTCTTTCGTTCTTATTGTGTTTGTATTTGTTTTCTTTTTGTTTTACTGTTGTTTATCTCTCTGTCTGTCTGTCTGTGGGTGTCTGGTAAGTTTTTCTATCTGTGCCTGTCTGTTTGTCTTTCTGTCTCTGTTTATCCATTTTTTTATTCTGGTTTGTTTCTGTTCCTGTGTCTGTTTGTGTTCTCGTATCTTTGTCTGTCTGTCTGAATGGATGTCTTGTTCATCATTCATTCTGTTTGTCTGTTCCTGTTTCTCTTGTTTCCCTTTTTCTCTCTTTCTATTTGTGTTTCTGTCTTCCTGTTTCGTTGCTGCTGTCTTTGTCTACCTGTCTATCTGTCTATCTATCTATATATCTATCTATTTGTCTGTCAGTCTGTCGTGTCTTTCCCTCTGTCTGCTTTCTGTTTGTGATTCTGTACTTCTGTTTTGTTAAGTCTTTTCCTGTCTGCCTATCTCTCTCTCCTTCTCTCTCTCTCTCTCTCTCTCTCTCTCTCTCTCTCTCTCTCTCTCTCTCTCTCTCTCTCGTTACGCTGAACAAAGGCTCGCCACACAGAACATTAATCCCTCTCAAGCCCAACCCAGTGTATCCCTGTTAATGGTTCCCAGAAAACACATCTACTTCTCCTCCTCCTCCTCCTCCTCCTCCTTCTCCTTGTAGGAATGTAAAGGTGCACAGGAAATGGTAAACCTTCCTTGCCTCATTTTTTTTCTTGTGCAGTTTGTTTACTTTTTAATTTTGTTGATTTTTCAGTTTTTTTTTTTGTTTACGATTTTTTTTTTGTATTTCTAAAGCTCATGTGTGAAACTTTTGGGGTCTTTTTCCTTCTCAAATGTTTTTTTTCTGGTTTGTTGATTGCTGTGAAGTGTGTTCCTAATGTGTTATATAGAAAATTCTAATAAAAGCTACATAACAAATGAATACGTGAATGAAGATGATGTCCTGTGTTGTGTGTCATGTGTTATCGTAGAAGAGGGTGAATGAAGATAATGTCCAGTGTGTGTGGTATGTGTTATCGTAGAAGAGGGTGAATGAAGATAATGTCCTGTGTTGTGTGTTATGTGTTATCGTAGAAGAGGGTGAATGAAGATAATGTCCTGTGTTGTGTGTTATGTGTTATCGTAGAAGAGGGTGAATGAAGATAATGTCCTGTGTTATGTGTTATCGTAGAAGAGGGTGAATGAAGATAATGTCCTGTGTTATGTGTTATCGTAGAAGAGGGTGAATGAAGATAATGTCTAGTGTGTGTGTTATGTGTTATCGTAGAAGAGGGTGAATGAAGATAATGTCCAGTGTGTGTGCTATGTGTTATCGTAGAAGAGGGTGAATGAAGATAATGTCCAGTGTGTGTGTTATGTGTTATCGTAGAAGAGGGTGAATGAAGATAATGTCCAGTGTGTGTGTTATGTGTTATCGTAGAAGAGGGTGAATGAAGATAATGTCCTGTGTTGTGTGGTATGTGTTATCGTAGAAGAGGGTGAATGAAGATAATGTCCTGTGTTATGTGTTATCGTAGAAGAGGGTGAATGAAGATAATGTCCTGTGTTGTGTGTTATGTGTTATCGTAGAAGAGGGTGAATGAAGATAATGTCCTGTGTTGTGTGGTATGTGTTATCTTGTTCAACGCTTATAAGTGAACCCCTTTACAGTATGATACAGGCGGGGGGGATTCGAAGGTGTGTCCGGGGTTTTAAAGTCGGTGTTATAATCATTTGTGCATCAGAAGAAAACTCAAACACCATCTCGTATTATGGAAGTTGTAAGAAATAATGGACTTTCGATTTGCTGTTTTTAATTTATCTGTTCTTATATTTTTGGTTTCTCTTTTAATGTTTTTTTTTTTCAGTATTTTTTTTCTTGTTTATCTTGTTTATATGTCCTTTTTTTTCTTTCTTTTCTAATGTTTTGTTTTAGTATTCGTTTTTTTCAGCATTTTCTTTTTTTTCTTGTTTATCTCGTTCATATGTTCTTTTTTTTGTTTCTCTTCTAATGTTTTGTTTTAGTATTCGTTTTTTTCAGTATTTTCTTTTTTTTCTTGTTTATCTCGTTCATATGTTCTTTTTTTTGTTTCTCTTCTAATGTTTTTTTGTCAGTATTCGTTTTTTTTTCAGCATTTTCTTTATTTTCTTGTTTATCTCGTTCATATGTTCTTTTTTTGTTGTTTCTCTTCTAGTGTTTTGTTTCAGTATTCGTTTTTTTCAGTATTTTCTCCTTTCGTTTTTTTCTTGTTTAGGCATTTCAATATTCGTTACCTGACAGATCTTTTTACTTTCACTATATCAAAACACACTTGTTATTTTTGTTTATTACTGAAAATGAAAACAACATCAACAACAAAAACAACAACTGCACCTCCACTCAAAAAAGGAAAGAAAAAAGAAGCATCAATCCACTCACTCCACAATCCTCCTTCCTTTGTTTTCATTTTTTGTTTCACTTAATTTTTTCAGTGTCCGATATTTTTATGATCTTGTTTTTTTCTCTTTTCTTGTTCAGCAATTACAGTATGTGACATTTAACAAGTTTTTTTTTCTGTATTGCTCCCCGCTACAAATATTTTCATGATCTCATTTTTTCTCTTTTCTTGTTATGTGACATTTAACAAGTATTTATCTTTTTCTGCATTGCTTCCCCGCTACAAATATTTTCATGACCTTATTTTTTCTCTTTTCTTGTTACGTGACATTTAACAAGTATTTCTTTTTCCTGCATTGCTTCCCCGCTACAAATATTTTCATGACCTTATTTTTTCTCTTTTCTTGTTACGTGACATTTAACAAGTATTTCTTTTTCTCTGTATTGCTTCCCCGCTACAAATATTTCCTCGTGTGTTCATTAAGGTTTCCGCCGCTCGGGATTTGATTGAGGTCTTTTGTGAGTCGCGTGTTTTTTCGTACACACTCGCCTATTGGACTTTGATGAATGAACTGCAACGCTGAGCTTGACTGTATTATTTGTGTCGATGAATTTGCCTTTTACGTTAACTTATTTTATACGCAAACATGTGATGCTTTTTTTTTATTGTGATATTGGTGAGGATGTCGAAGTCACAGAAATTTTCACACACCTTGGTAGCGTTGTACATATAAATGGTGGGTGTTACCAGGAAGGCACTCGGCGGATTGGCCTGACCCACGGTGTTATTCATAAACAAACCGCCTAAGTCATTATTTTCTACTTTACAGGAAATCAGAAATGAACTGTCATTATCTCATTTGGCTTAAGATTTAGGCCGAAATGAAAAGGCCAATTCTAGAACACTCAAACCCTGAATGACGAGGGCAACTATACAGAAATGAGCGTTACATGTTGAGAAATTGAAGTAGACAAAAACTGAAACTCTGAAAAATGACTTAGGGGATTATTTTATGAGGGTGTCGATATGGGGTTGTCGATATCTACGCAGGCGGACACAGATTCAGTTTTCCTTACTTATCAACAACAATATTACACACACTAAAGTCTGATCTCAAGTTAACGTCAGATTACTTTACTGACGAATCCTACCTGTAAATTATTAAATCAAAACGCACCTTCCGTTTTCTTTATTACTGACAACGACAAAAATAACAGCACATCCACTCCCGGTAATTAAAAACGAGGCTCTCTACTTTCCCTCTACTTCCCTCCTTTCGTGATTTAATTAAGTACGAAGGTAATTGTGTTGTTCTTAATTAGTTCCATTTTCCCAACTCTTGTAAAACCTCCAAACTCGTCGGGAAATAGGGCGGTGCTGAATAAATTATGCTGTTCTTAATTGCTTCCTACCCTGCAATATTCAACACAACATATATACAAAAAACTAACCTTATACACTAATTTACCTGCCTAAGTACCTATATACCTGGCAATACAGTACAATAAATAAGATTTCTCTCTATGTTTATTTATCTACCTAAGTACATTTCTGTTTATTTCTCTATCTATCAGTCAATCTCTATTTACGTCTCTGTCTGTTTATCTATCAAGGTACGTACGTTTCTATCTGTCTATCTATACATCTATCTATTTATATTTCAGGTTTTCGATCTATCTATGTATGTCACTTAATCATTAAAACATCTATTAATAAATTTACATAGCTGTCTTTTGATCTATCTATCTAACTATCTATTTTTCTATGTATGTATCTATGTATGTATGTGTCTATCTATCTATCTATCCACCTATCTACCTATCTACATACATTTCCATCAATTCATCTCTCCACCGAAGAACCTGAAAAAAATCCACATCGTACTAATCCACCCCCGCATCGCTTTCCTCTCTCTTCCTTCCTTGATTTCACTGCATCGCGGAATATTTTGCGCTTGATTACTCTCCCGACGCTGGACTCCCGCTAATGGCTGACGGCGGGCTTCATTTCAATTTCTAATGGGCTCTAGTTGGTCCCGAATCTGGCTTCTATTGGGCTTCAGCACGGCGGGGATCGTGTATCTCATTAACTTAATTATTCAGCGTCAGAGGTTTGTATACCTTACCCGTGGCTAGCTGGCTGGTTACCTGTATGCGTCGAGTCACAGGTGTTTTTTTTTTATAAGTAATGAGTGTGGTGGGGATAGGAAGGTACGTGTAGATGGAGGAAAGTAACTGATATATGCCGAAGGGAAGGAGAAGGAGGGACAGGGATCGATGTTAGAAGAGTAGAGAAAAAAATTAACACAAAGAAAGGAAAAGAAACAGAAAGAAAAAAAAAATCATAAGTTGATGGGGTGGAAAGATAAGAAATTTAATAAAAGCAAAGTAAAATGAAAGAGAGAGAGAGAGAGAGAGAGAGAGAGAGAGAGAGAGAGAGCACAAACAAAATATATAAGGTGCGGCCAAAATGAACGTTGTAAATAAACTTGAATGAGCGGAATAGAATGAGGAAAAATAGACGCAATAAAGCGGAGTGGAGGCAGTAAATAAAAACGGGAGACAATATGGAACGAGTGGAGGACACGGCATAAAAAAAAGAGAAAAAAGAAAAAGAAAGAAGAAAAACTAATAAATAAGAGGAAGTGAAAACAAGAGAGAAAAAAGAAAAAAAGAGAACGGAGGAGGAAGAGTAAAAAAAAGCAGAGGATAAAAAAATAGTAAAAAAAACCCATTGAAATAACAAAAAAAGGGAATAGAAGAGAAAGAACAGAAAAAAATAAAAAGAAACAGAAACATGGAAAGTCAGGCAACTAAAACAATATTGCTGAGAGAGAGAGTATACCTGCCCCTTTCCTCACTTAACACCTGACGAGAAACATTGTGACCAAGATTTGCACTTTATTGGAAAAAGTCACGAGAAAGAAAGTAAAAAAAAAAGTTAGCACAAGAAAGAGAAAGAGGAGGAAAGAGGAAGAGGAAAGAGGAAGTCGGGCAGTAAACTCTTCCCTTTGTTCCATCATTAGCACCTCCTCCTCTTCTTCCTCTTCCTCTTCCTCCCCCTCCTCCTCCTCTTCTTCTTTACCTTAGGCCACAAAAAAAGGATCAAGAGAGAGAGAGAGAGAGAGAGAGAGAGAGAGAGAGAGAGAGAGAGGAGGATAATGAGAGGTTGAGGTCTAGTTAGTGAAGGGACGAGTGGAGGTTAGAGAGGAGGAGGAGGAGGATAAAGAAGGAAAAAAAGGAGAAAGGTCGAAAACGGAGGATAACAATAGAAACGTAGGCGAAGGATGACAAAGAAGAGGAAGAGGAAATAAAGAAAGCAGGGTTAAGAGAGGGAGGAGGAGGAGGAGGAGGAGGAGGAGAGGAGAAAGGGGAAAAGATAAAGCTCAATCAGAAAAAAAATAAAATATGGCGGAGATGAACAAAAAATCGAAAGAAATATAGAAAGTAGGATTAGGAGGAGGAAGAGGAAGAAGAAAAAGAAGGGGAAGGAAGAGGAGGAGGAATAGAAAGAAAATGAAAAGCGAGATAAAGCAGACTTAGAAAAGAAATAAGACATCATTGAAGAGAAGGAAAAAATAAAATACGGTTAAATGGAGGAGGAACAGAAGGAAGAGGAGGAGGAAGAGGAGGAGGAGGAGGAGGGGGTGATAAAGAAGACAGCAAGGTAATGAGGAGGAAAGTTTAACAGGAAACATCCCAAGTTTATGTGTCGGCAAGATCTCATTAGCCGGAACGCGTATGAGCCATGTATGAAGTTGCAATGAGGGTGGCGATAGATGGCCGGAGCATACAATACCCCCCTACCCCCCCTTGACCCCCCCTCCTCTCTCTCTCTCTCTCTCTCTCTCTCCCTCCCTCTCTCTCTCTCTCTCTCTCTCTTCTTCTTTCTCGTATTCACTATTTTCCCTTTTCCTTTTCTTTCTCTTCTTCTTTCTCCTTCTCATCTTCCTCCTCCTCTTTCTAATCCTAGTTTATCTTTTCCTCTTTTTTTCTTCTTTTGTTTTTTGTATTTATTTTTCTTTGCCCTTTTCTTCATCTCTTTACTCTTCCTCATCCTTCTATTTCTTTCTCTCCCTTTTCCTCATTTCCATTCTTCTTTACCCCTTTCTTGTCTTCCTCTTTCTCTTCTTCCTTTTTTCCCTCCTTTTCCTCCTCCCGTCCTCCTTCATCTCTTCCCTCTCTTTTATCTCCTCTTCCTCCTAATCTTCCTTTTCCTCACTAACCTCCAAACAAACACAATATCTACCATGCATTTTCCTCTACATCCATCAGATAAAAAAATAACGAGAGGTAATAAAAGTAGTAATATATAAAAGTCCCCCCTCCTCCATAATATTTACCTGGCTATCTACACAGGTGAACCCGCGGGCGTCCTCCACCACACACACGCACTAATTAGAACAGCTAGACCCACCCCTTCTACCCGTGTGTTCCAATGGGTGTGTATCCCTAGCGTGGTGTTTTGTGGTGTGTGTGTATCTGAGTGTGTGTGTGTGTGTGTGTGTGTGTGTGTGTGTGTGTGTGTGTGTGTGTGTGTGTGTGTGTGTGTGTGTAACTAGTGCTGTGTTGATGGAGGGAAGGATGGATAGGAGAGGATGAGGATAAGGATGAGAGAAAGGATACGAGAGAATGATGGATTGATATATATATAGAGAGAGATATTAGAGGATTGAAAAGGAGTAAAGAGGAAGAGATAATGAAAGAGATGAAAGGAGTTTAGAGCAAGAGGAGGAGAAAGATAATGATGAAAGGATGCGAGAAAAGAAGAAGGAAGAGAAGGAGGAGGAAAGAAAAGGTGTAGTATGATGCTGTGTTGATGGGGTAGAATGGGGACGAGAGATGGAGAACAGGGGAAGGGGATGAGAAAGAAAAAAAGGAGAAAATGAAAGACAAGAAGGGAGGAGATGATGGATGAAAACGTAGGGAAGAAGAGGAGATAAAAAGAGAATTAAGTGTTTGAGGCGAAAGGAAGAGGGGAGACGAGGGGAGACTGAGGAGAACGTAGACAGAAGGAGAGAGAAGGAGGAGGAGACAGGACAGAATGGAGATGAGAACGCTATGGGGAAGGAAGAGAGGAGGTAGAGAGGAGATAATTGGACGAGAGGGTAAGATGAGGGATGCTGTAGGTGAGGAGAGGAGAAGAGGGGAGAGGAGAGAGAGCCGAGGGGAAAGAGTACATGGGAACGAAAGGGAAGAGCTACAGGCAATATGTCGTAATTACAGGTTGTCAAGGACTTATTAATCCCTCTTTTTCTGCACCAATATTTATAGGAGAACCACCCCTCTTCTGCCTCCTCCCTCCCCTCCTGCCTCCGACCCCTCCCCGCCCCTACGACCACTGGGAAAGGTTGTGTAAGGCAGGTAAATTAATTAGTGTATTACAGGTGAAGGGATTAGTTGATTACAGGTAGAGAAGTAATGGTACTGATGTATAGTGAATGAGAGAAAAAGAAAGACGTCCATTTGTTAATACTTGATTGGTTGTTCTGATTTTCTTTGATTTTCTTTGATTTCTTCTTTTCTTTCTTTCTTTTTTGCTTTCTGTCCAGTCTGTTTTTTCAAGTGTTTTTTCTTCCATATTTTCTTCTTCTCCCACGTCTTTTTTTTTTTTACTCGTTCTTCTTCGTTTTTATTTTCTGTTCTTGTTCTTGTTCTTTTTCTCAAATTTCTTTCCTTCCTCCTTTCTACCCTCTCTTTTTCTTATTTGACCTGGTACAACCTCCCCCCCCCCCCCTCTCTCTCTCTCTCTCTCTCTCTCTCTCTCTCTCTCTCTCATCAATCCTGACTTCTTTATGACTACACTAAGACATGACCTAACCCAAGCTACCCTTCCTTCCTTCTATCTCCTTTACTCTCTCTCTCTCTCTCTCTCTCTCTCTCAATGGCCAGCTTGTTGCCCCTTTGATGGTCAGTGACGGGGAATTAAAAGTTTCTGAAGCTTGACCGTTCAGTCCACGCCAGCATCCCTATAAGATCCTCCTTTCCCCTTCCCAACTTATCCTCTCTTCGCCCCTGCCGGCATCCCTTCACTTCTCCTGGCATACCCTTCCCTTCCATACTCCTCCTTTTCCTCCAGCTTTCATACTCACTTCTCCACCCTCTTTCTTCTTTCTTTCTTCAGCTTCCTAATATTTTCTCCTCCCTCCCCGGGCATCCTTACTCCGATTCCATTCTCTTTTACGGCATCCATATACTCCTTCCTCTCTTTCTCCAGCATCCATTCTCTCCTTCCTCCCTCTGCGTCCTTACTCCCTCTTCCTTCTCTTCTACAACATCCATATACTCCTTTCTCTCTTTCCCCAGCACTCATACTCTCTCTCAACAACAGGTAATTACAGGCCCATTAGTCTAACTTCGGTTGTAGGTAAGCTACTTGAGGGCATAATTAGAGACAAAATTGTGAATTACCTTGAAAGCCACTCATTGATTGGGGACTCACAACATGGCTTCCGAAACAAAAGATCCTGCCTATCAAACCTATTAACCTTTTATAACGACCTCTTCACTGTTTATGACGTAACCAAATCACTGGACGTAGTCTATCTTGATTTCCAGAAAGCGTTTGATAAAGTCCCGCATCATAAATTACTTTACAAATTAAAGCAAATAGGTATTGACGGTCAAGTAAACCAATGGATCGCGAATTGGTTGAGCAACAGACAACAAAGAGTAGTGATCGACGGATTTAACTCAGAGTGGGCGCCTGTCACTAGTGGCGTCCCTCAGGAGTGCTCTTCATTATTTACATCAACGACGTGGATGTTGGACTCAATAACCGCATTATTAAATTTGCAGACGACACAATTGGCAACTCAGTTCTCACTCACTGACGAAGACAGGCAAAGCCCAAGAGGATTTGCACAAAATTTCGTCGGATAGATGGAACCTAAACAAGACAAGTGCCAGGTCAATAAGTTGGAAACAGGAATAAACAAGGAATATCGAAATGCGCGGCGTTAAACTCAAAAGCGTTCAGCGCGTCAAAGACTTGGGGGGTCAAAAATCGTCAAAACCTCAAATTCTCACAGCAATGCATCGATGCAGCAAATAAAGCGAACAGAATGTTGGGCTTCATTAAAAACTTGTATTCAAGAATAAAGATGTAATACTCCCGCTCTACAACAGTTAGTCAGACCCACTTGGAATATGCGGTACAGTTTTGGTCTCCCCACCATGCAAAGGATATTGCTAAATTAGAAGGTGTTCAGCGTCGGGCGCAACAAATCCTACGAAGAAAGGCTTACACCCATGTTCTCTCTTGAGAAACGTCGCCTCTCGGGAAAAATGATCGAATGTTTTAAAAAATAATAATGGTTTCATGAATGTAGACAGATCATTGTTTATGATCGATGACACTTTACTGCGCGAGGAACAATGGCGTAAAACTCAGATGTAGACAAGTAAATTCAGACTGCACCAATTTTTCTTCACCAACGTTGTAGTGCGAGATGGAATAAGCTTCCACCGTCAGTGGTCCAGTGTAACACGATTCCCTTCAAAATAAGCTCGACCGTCACTTCCTTCAACTTAATATCAACTAGAGTAGAAATGCAACGTTTTGGAGTCTTCTGATTAATGTAAAATCACTTAGGTTTAAGGACAGACCACCAAGTCTGGACCATGGGGTCTGTGTGGTCTGATTTTCTATGTAAATCTATGTAAATCTCTCCCTCACCCCAGCATCTAAACATCACCCTCCGCCTCCTCTCTTACATCCATATACCGTTTTCCTTCTCCTCAGCATCCATTCACCATCCTTCCTTTCGCCTCTCAGCATCCATACACTCCCCCAGCATCCCTTTCCCCTTCATCATTCGTATCCCACTTCTGCTCTCTCCTCTACTCCCAGATCCTATTGCCCTTCCTTTCCCCTTTCTCCCCACAGCATCTATTCCTCCCTCCCCCCTTCCCTCTTCTTCCCCAGCATCCAAATACTCCCTCACACTCATCTCCCTCACTCCATCCGTGCACTGTTACTTTCCCCCTCCTCCCTTTCCAGCTTCCATGCACTCCCTCGCACTCTCCACTATATACACACAAACCCACATCCTTCCCTCCCTCCTCTACCATATATACAACCGCCCCCTTCCTGTCCCTTCTCCCCTTCCATACAGTTCGCCCATTCATGCGCCCCGGCACATACAGCGTCCATTCATTCCGTGATAGCGAGAGATTAAAATACTTTGAGATTAATTTCCTCTCGTTTCGGTGAAGTAAGCTCCGTTCATTTATTTTTTGTGAGCCATTTATGTTTTTTGAGTGCATACAGATGTCGGGGTGTTGGAAAAAGTACTCTGGTTAATGCTTTTGTGAGTTCATGCTTGTGGATATTCCCATGGCTGTTATTATTATAGTCATCGTCAATATTATAGTTATCATTACGTACGATTATTAATTTCACTCATTTTAACTACTATTTGATTTAACCTGGTAGCAGCGACGGGCCAAATTTGTGGCTTTACCGTGTAGCAGCGACGGGCCAAATTTGTGGCTTTATCGTGTAGCAGCGACGGGCCAAATTTGTGGCTTTACCGTGTAGCAGCGACGGGCCAAATTTGTGGCTTTATCGTGTAGCAGCGACGGGCCAAATTTGTGGCTTTACCGTGTAGCAGCGACGGGCCAAATTTGTGCCATGGTATAACCCCCCAAAAATAGATGATACATAAACTGATCACAAATGCTTTGATATATATTATGAAATGGTTTGTGTGAGTGATGATTTTTGCTCATTTTTCTCGCTTAGAGAGACCATTAAGAAACACGATCCCCATTCGTCTTTTTCTAGTAGTGATATCCTAGACTCACTTTTTTTTGTCCATCTGTTGTCTTCTCTCCTGTATTGTATCCTGACCAAAGATAGATAGACCAAATGTAAATACCATCTGAATATTGCTTCGTAGCCATCACCCAGTTGCATGACAGTTCAGAGTATAAGGACGAAGTTCTGTTATTTCTCCTCCTCCTCCTCGTCTTTCTCCATGTCTTTCTCCTCGTTATCGTACTTCTCTTCCCCTCCTCCTCTCCTCCTCCTCCGCCTACGCCTTTGCTGTCCTTCATCTTCCACCTTTGATTAGATAGTTAGTGTAGCTTGTCACAAACAGCCTCGTAAGGACATCAGGTCTGCTGTTGTTTGTTTTTCCTTTGTGTTCCTTTGTTCCTCTTCCTCCTCCATCCAGGTGAGTAAAAATTAAGTCCCGTTGAAACACCTGGAGGTTGCGGCTGACACTCTTTTGCCTCCTGAGAGATAATGGCTCATGCGTCTCACTTCCATTTGAATATCGACAGCTGGAAGGAGTCTTAGTGAGGATTTATCGGCGGCCGCGGGGATGTATGACTGTTTTACTCTCTCTCTCTCTCTCTCTCTCTCTCTCTCTCTTGTGTCTGTCTTTTTCTCATTCTTTGTCTCTCTTTCTGTCTGTCTGTCTCTCTCTCTTACTCCTGCATTGATATCCATTTTTATTTACGTAAAAAGAATAATGCAATCTCAAATAAAAAAATAAAAAAGGAAAGAAAAAGCCTTAAAACAGTTGCTCCTAAAATTACCTTTCTCCCCTTACCTTCCTTCCCTTCCCTTCCTTCCCTTTCACCCCTTCCCTTCCATTCTTTACCTTTCTCCCCTTACCTTCCTTCCCTTCCCTTCCCTTCCTTCCCTTCCATTCTTTACCTTTCTCCCCTTCCCTTCCTTCCTTCCCTTCCCTTCCTTCCCTTCCATTCTTTACCTTTCTCCCCTTCCCTCCCTTCCCTTCCCTTCCCTTCCCTTCCCTTCCTCCCGAAACAAAAACAAAAATGAAAAGGCAATGAACGGTAACCTGAGCGAGTAATTTGAATGAAGAGGAAAACGAGGATGATGTGAGAAAAAAAAATTACCAAACCTTTTAAGTGTACAATGAAAGACTGAAAAGGCTATAAACGGTAATCTGAGTAAGTGATCTGGACGAGGAGGAAAGCGAGGAAAATGAGAGGAAAATTAGGGAAAGATTTTATGACCTGGCGCTTAGTGAAGATTGCGTGAGAGGCTGTATTCGTAAGAGCTGAGAAGACATTAGAACTTAGGGAGTCTGTAAGGGGCCGAGCAGTTGGCTTATGCACGGGGTAGGTCTCTTAGGATCTCTTTCTTGAATATTTCGTCCCCCAAGCACATGAATTTGACAATGCTTTCTTTCGTAGGAGGTGTAGGCATTTCCAGGGGTAGTTTCGTGACCCTGGTGTGTGTGTGTGTGTGTGTGTGTGTGTGTGTGTGTGTGTGTGTGTGTGTTTTATCGTAAGAGTTATCAGCGAACTTTTTAATTATCTACGACCCAGAAACTTGCTTATAATTAGTTGAGGATCCCGACCCGTAAAGAATATTAGGGAGAACGTTTGAAGGAGGGCGACACAGAGACACGGTAGGAGGGTCGACGGAAAGGGGGGAAGAGGGAAGGAGGAAAGGGGAACGGGAAAAGGGGGTAGAAGGAAAGGGGAAAGGAGGGGTGAGGCAAGAAAAGGATGTGAATGGAAGGATGGGGAAATGGAAGCAAGGAAGGGAGGATGAAAGAGGAGGTGAAGGGAAGGAAAGGGATAGGAAGGGGAAAGGGGAAAGGTAAAGAGGGGGTAAGATAGAAGAGGACGGAAAAGGAAGGAAAAGAAGAGGATACTGGAAGGAGCAGAAGATGGGAGAGAAGGAAGAAGGATAAGGCATAGAGAGAGAAAAGGAGGGACGAGAATGAAATAAAAATGGTATGAAGACGGAAGGTGGAAGAGGAAGAGAAAGAGAGAAAGAGAGCATAGATGGAGAGAAGAAGTGTATTATGAGAAAGGTTGGAAGGCTGAATGAGAAAAGAAAGCGATGTATAAAAAAAATAAAAAAAAGAGAACATGATTTAGAAGAGAACTGAAGTGCGGGAGATGAAAAAAGAAAACAGAGAAATGGAGGAGAGGAGAAGGGGGAGAGAAAGAGAGCATAGATGGAGAGAAGAAGTGTATTATGAGAAAGGTTGGAAGACTGAATGAGAAAAGAAAGCGATGTATAAACAAAAAAGGATACAAAATAACCTGATTTAGAAGAAGACTGAAGTGCGAGAGATGAAAAAGAAAAGAAAAAAAGAAAAGAGAAATGGAGGAGAGGAGGAGGAGGGGAGAGAACGCAAGAGGGATCAGGGGAGGACAGAGGAAAGATGAGGTTTGGGAAATACACGAAGAAAGAAACGAGACAAAAGACATAGAAATAGACATAGACATAGACATAGAAAAAAAACAGATAGACAGGGAGAAATAATACGAAACATGATGAAGCTTGATGTAGTGATATAAACACACACAAAAAAATGGAAAATATAAATCCAACATCACTTGTAGAAACGTTCAGCAACCTCGCAAAATAATACCTTTCTAAATACCCTTCTTAACGTTTATGATTAAGTTAACGTTTATGATTATGGGAACCCTTTACTTTTGTCTTTGAGCCTTCTCGCCACTACTGTTACTATAGTTGAGTGAGCTTTCATATCTTAGCTAATAAACAGAGGAAGGAAAGAGGAGTTAGAGGAGAAGGGGAAGGAAGAACTGGCTCGGGGAGGTGGAGGCCGCCAAGCACCTCACTCACCTTGCTTAAGCCTATCCGATCCGAAGGGGGACAGGTCTGGGAAGGAGGGAGAAATGTAGGTAGGGAGGGAGGGAGAGAGTTACCTAGGTTATTTTTTATACCCCCCCCCTTTTTTTTTACTTTCCACAAGCTGCTTCTCATTCATTATTCATTATTGGTTTACACTATTGATTCGGTACCAGTACTTAGTGTTCATGAGCGTTATCGTTGTTCAGATAAATGAGTACGATGCTAGGTGTTACGAGCGCGAAAATTTGAAAACGTCGGATCGAATAGGGTTTAAGAGTGAAAGAAATATATATATATAAAAACTTATGGATTAATTGACCTTCGCTGCAATGATAACCACATGAACTTAAGAACTGCAAGGGAATTACAGACGATGATAATAAAGATATATATATAATGTGACAAATATCTACTAAATATACCTTGAAGAAAATGAAAAAAAAAAGCAAAACCAATAGCAAATCAAGAATGAGGTGATTACTTTCCAGATATATAAATCCACAAAAGAAAACATAATTAGAAAACGTTGAAAAGCATGAATATTTCTCATTAAAAGATGCATTTGGGAGGAAGGAGGTGAGAGGTGTGGGGTGGATGAAGGCCGGAAGTGGAAGAAGAAGAAGAAGAAGAAGAAGAGGAGGAGGAGGAGGAGGAGGAGGACAAGGAGGAGCAGGAGGAGGAGGAACACGCTGGGTAATAACCTTTGCTTTCTCATGCTAATGTCTTCACCACACAAGGGGAGGAGGAGGAGGAGGAGGAGGAGGAGGAGGAGCAGGAGGAGGAAGAGGAGGAGGAGGAGGAGGAGGAGGAGGAGGAGAGGGTATATTAGGGCGGCGTAAAACAAGAGAAAATAATAACTGGGTATGACAGAAGAGAGAGAGAGAGAGAGAGAGAGAGAGAGAGAGAGAGAGAGAGAGAGAGAGAGAGAGAGAGAGAGAGAGAGAGAGAGAGAGAGAGAGAGAGAGAGAGTAAAGGAATAGGAAATGAAGCTGGGAAGGGTAACGGAGGAATGAGGAAGGAGGGAGAGAAGAGAGGAGAGGAGAGGACAAAGTGGAGGCCTGGAGTAAATTAGATTAAAAACAAACACAAAAAAACACATAATAACTAACACAGGATACATATTAACTTTCACGTATAAAAAACAAAACACTCACAAACACACCGGCGACAAATTAATCCTCACGTAGCTAAAAGAAAAACGAAACAAACAAAAGACTAACGCAAGTACACAAAAACACATATATTATAACAAAACAAAAATAAAGCAGAAATAAACACGTGACAGATTAATCTTCACGTACCTAAAAAAACATGAACCAAACAAACAAAACAAAAGACTAACGCAAGTACACAAACACACATATATAACAGACGAGAGAGAGAGAGAGAGAGAGAGAGAGAGAGAGAGAGAGAGAGAGAGAGAGAGAGAGAGAGAGAGAGAGAGAGAGAGAGAGAGAGAGAGAGAGAGAGAGAGAGAGAGAGAGAGGAAAAACACGAAGATTAATTTTCCATAACAAACGCCTAGGCCAGCATTCACCTTCCCGGCTTTGGTAACGTGAATTAGTTTGCCTGAATATGTGGTAACTTGAGGATGGTGGTAGTGGTGGTGGTGGTGGTAGTGATGGTGGTGGTAATGGTGGTGTGTGCTAAATAATCCCAGTCACTTTCTCTCCTCTATCTTCGTTTTCCTTTTATTGCAATTCTTTCTCCCCCCTCAACTTTTTTTTTCTTCTTCCTTTCCTAACACTTATTCTCCTCTCGTCTCCTTCTTCTTTACTCTTAATTAACTTTTCCTCCAACTCCCCTTTCTCTCCTCCCTCGTCCTATCTTTGACCTATTATCTATCCTCCATTTGTGAATCATCTATTCTTTAATTAGTTTCCCAGTCTTTTAAATTTTATCAAACCAATTCTTTCTCTCCATGGTTTTTAATGCTTTCCTTCCTTTGCTTTTAATCTCTCCTTTCTTTTTTTTCTTATCTCTTTATATCCTTCTTAACTTCTTTTCCAAGTTCGTTTGTTTCTTGATCAACGTTTAACTCATGTCTGTTTCGTGTTCTCGTTTACGCCAGTGTTTGTTTTTTTGGGTTAATATTTTCTGCATTCTATATTCGTTTTAAGTTCGTTCTTCATTTACGTTCCTATAAGACTCACTAGATACGTTCGATTTTGATTCTCGTTTAGCTCATGTCATTTCGCTTTCTCGTTTTTCGTCTTTTTCTCTTCCTTTCCTTAAGTCTTCCAAACCCCATGCACCCGACTCCTCCTCTCTCTTACCGCCTTATTAACCCTTTGTATTACTGTCTTCCTCTCCTTACATGCTCTTCATCCTCCCTCCTTTCCTCTTTCCCTTTATCCCTCTCACCTTCCATTCGTTTCACCCCGTTTCACCCCGTTTCACCCTGTTTCACCCTCCTCATGGAAACCGCCCTCAGGGAAATGAAGTGTTCGAGTCGCCTGTTTCAACATTGACTTTGACTTCGGGTTCGCTGTATGTTCGTTCTTCCTTCATTAACGTTCGTATGAGACTCACTCGTTCGTTCGTTTGCTTCCTGATCAACGTTTAACTCATGTCTGTTTTGTGTTCTCGTTTTCATCAGTCTTTGTTTTTTGGGGTTAATCTTTTCTGCGTTTTACATTCGCTTTAAGTTCGTTCTTCATTTACGTTCCTATAAGACTCACTCGTACGTTCGATTTTGATTCTTGTTTACTTTGTCTATTTCGCTTTCTCGTTTTTCGTCTTTTTCTCTTCCCTTCCTTACCCTCCTTTCCCTCCCTTCCTTCCTTTTTCTCCGTCGTATTTCTATTGCTTCTCTTCCTCGTTCCCTTCAATTCCTCTCCTTGGTCAATCTTTCATCTATTTTCTCTTTCTTCTTAACGAGTACAATGGAGGTAAGTAGCCAGGAAGATCTATTTTTTCCTTAGTCTTTTTATTCTTCTTCTTCGTCCGAGAGAAGGAGGAGAAAAAATCGGAAGGGCTGATGAAGCTTCGACTTATTATTATTACTTAAATGCAAACTTTATGACTTGCTGAGGAGATGCGGTGAAAGATGAAGGAAAAAGAGAGATGGGCGAGGAGAATGATGAAGGAGAAGAAGGAGAAGCAGGAGGAGGAGGAGAGGAGCAGATGCGGTTGACGATGAGGGAAAGAAAGAATGAGGAGGAGGAGGAGAAAGAAGGAGAAAGAGGAAGAGGAGGAAGAGAAAGGAACAGGTAAAAGAACGTGGAAATGAGATAAAAGAGATAAAAAGATACATAAAGCAATACTGAATAAAAATAAGTGGATGATAATGATGAAGAGAAAGATGAAGAGAAAGATAAATAGAAGGAGGAGCAGGAGGAGGTACAAGAGGAGGAGGGGAAGAGGAAAAGAGAGAGAAGAAACACAACACGAAATTGACAGAGGAAGTGAATGAGAATGAGGAGGAGGAAGAGGAGGAGGAGGAGAACAAGAAGAAGGATAAGGAGGAGGAGGAAGACAGAAGGACAAAGAGAAAGAGAATAGCAATGAAGACTGGTGGAAGAGGAAGATAAAGGAGAAAAGAGAGAAGAGAAAGAGAGAAGAGAGAAAGAGAAGGAAAGTAAAGAAAGGAGAAGCAAACAGGAGAGAAAATGGAAAAGAATAATGAAAAAGGTGTGAAAAGAAGTGAAAGAAAAAAGAGATAAAAAAAGATGGAATGAAAGGAAAACGAATGAAAGGGAAGCAACATACAAGAGAAAAGAAGATAAAGAAAATAAGACAAAAACAGACAGAGGGGAGGGAATGGAAGAGGAGGAAGAGAAGAAAATGAAAGGGAATGAAAGGCAGAGAAAGGGAAGGAAAGAAAAAATAAAGGAAATAGGAAAAAAACACGAATCAAGCTCTGAAAAAGGAAAAAAAATAACTAAATGAAAGGATATGAAGAGAAGGGAGATACAGAGAGAGAGAGAGCGAGAGAGCCAGAGACCAAGAGAGCGAAGACCCTGAGAGAGAGAAAGAGAGAATAAAAGAGAGAAAGAGAGAGAGAGGGAAAGGAAGGCAATGAGGGCAACAGAGATAACATTGATGCAGCTTTAAGTTGAAATTTACATGCGAGAAATTGTTCGTTTGGGGCCGCTTGGAACGCTCTTTGTGTCGCTTTGGGTGACGGTCAGGGTCATGAGAGAGAGAGAGAGAGAGAGAGAGAGAGAGGATGATAAACAGAAAAAAACAAAGAAAAAAAGATAAAATAGAATGGTCTGATCCTTTTCAATGTGACAAAATAGATAGACAGAGAGAGAGAGAGAGAGAGAGAGAGAGAGAGAGAGAGAGAGAGAGAGAGAGAGAGGTAATTGGAGAGGCTGTTGTCGGCGATGGTCCTGTTCGTCTTAATTACAAGCGAACAAGATAATCACCTGAGTGTTGCTAATCTTACCTGCCTGCCTTACTTACCCACCCACCTACCATTATTTTTTTACTCACCCATCTACCTACCTACCTATCTACCTTTACCTTCTTACCTACCCATTAACCCATCTACCCACCTACTTGCTTGCCTATATTCCCCCGTACCTTCATACCTATCCCCGCTATCCACCTGTGCCTACCTGTTCTTACCCTCCAACCTTTGTCTATCTACCTACATGTCTACCTTCCTCCCTATTCTCATTTACTTACATGCAAACTCTATGATTGAGGAATGCGGTGGATGGTGAGGAAAGGAAGAGATGAAGAGGTGGAAGAGAAGGAGGAGGTGGAGGAGGAGGAGGAGAAATATATGGGTGGTAAAAGAACGTATGGATAAGGTAGAAGAGAAAGAAAGACCTTCGAAACAATAAGAAGAGAAGTAGAAGAAAGAAATGGAAGATAGTGATTAAGAAAAAAAGAAATAGAAGGAGGAACAGGAGGAGTAGGAAGAGGAGGAGGAGGAGGAGGAGGAGAAGGAGGCCTGTGTTATATTAATACTACGACGCCAAACACCCGATGAGCCTTCTCTGCTAATGACAACAACAACAACAACAACAACAACGTGGTATGAGCCCCAGCAATTATGGTCATGGCGAAAACACGGTATTATAGGAGACTCTCAAGGGGCCAATGTGTCGGAGATGAGCACCGAGGACACGCGCATTTAGTTATAGCATATGCCTCCCCACCTTACCATTACCTTACATTACCTTATCTACTCGAATGATGATGATGATGATGATGATTGACAAAACAAACATATTACTTCAAACATCACTACTACTACTACTACTACTACTACTACTGCAAACATCACTACTACTACTACTACTACTACTACTACTATTATCAGTGAAAAAGAGATAATACATAAAAAATAACAAAAAAAGCTTGCATGTAAAAAAGGAGGGAGGAAAAATATTAAAAAAAGATGATGGGGAGGTACAGAGGCGGAAGATGAGGAAGAAGGAGGAGGAGGAGGAGGAGAGGAGGAAGGTCTTGGGTTTACTCATTTCGCAGACAATGAGGGAATCATGTTGAGGAGGAGGAGGAGGAGGAGAAAGAGGAGAAAGGAGAGAAAGAGAAGGAATGATCAGTCTTTTGACCCAGAAGCCAAGAAGTTCACGTACACTCTCTCTCTCTCTCAAAATATAAAGAAAACGTAAAAGATGAAAGAAAAACAATTATAATAAAAGATAAATTTGATTCATGCTCTTTTTTTCTTTTATACTTCTATTTCAATTACTTTTTTTCCTTTCCTTTCTTCTCTTATTAATTTTCTATGCATTCAATACTTACTACTTCTCGTTTTAATCTCGTGTTCCATTGTTATTTAATTTCTTTCTCTGTCCCTAATTCTTACTTCTCTTCATTTTTATTTCTTATTCCATTCTTTTCTCTTTTATGTCTGTCCTCAACTTTTCCTCATTTTCTCGTTTTTACTCCGCCATGTTTTCCTCACTCTTTCCCATCTTCAACCTTTAATTTCCTCGCCGCCTTCCTCCTTTTACGCCTTTCACGCCTCAATTATTTTCCTTGCTTTGCTCTTCTTCGCGCACTCCAATATTCCCTCACTCTCATGTCCTTTGCCTTCTTCACAATTCTCGAGGGATGAATTCGCAGGCCCTTACACACTCTCCCACATTTGATAAGGCTTTGGTAGAGGTTGGGTTAGCATGTCCGTGGGTAGTTGTATGAGCCTAGTAATAGTCCGACCCGATTAATCTTCTTTGTGGGCTTCGGAAAAATAATTAACATACGGCAAGGGTTTCTTTTGTATAGGTTGGGTTAGTATTTCCATGGGTAGTTTTAGCGGTCTTTCTTTTACCCTTTCTTTTTGCCGCTGAGAGCCCCCCTCTTCTTCTTCTTCTTTTTCCTCTTCTTCTTTTTCTTTTTCTTTTTGCTGCTAATACCCCCCACCTCTCTCTTCTTCTTCTTCTTCTTTTTCTTTTTCCTTTTCTTTTTTTCTTCTTTTTCTTCAACTTCTCCTTTTCCTTCTTCTTCTTCTTCTTCTTCTTCTTCTTCTTCTTCTTCTTCTTCTTCTTCTTCTTCTTCCTCCTCCTCCTCTCAGCTAAGCATCAATATTATTTTGCTTCCTTTCACGTCCTTGTGTCACAGATCACCTCCTCCAGAGCCTCTTCCTCCTCCTCCTTCTTCCTCCTCCTTCGAGACTGTTCCTCCTCGCTCGTGCTCTCAATCATTTTTACGTATTCAAACTATCTTAGACTCTCTCTCTCTCTCTCTCTCTCTCTCTCTCTCTCTCTCTCTCTCTCTCAAGCCCTCGGAGTTCAGGCATGAGTGAGACTTCGCAAGGCAGGTGTTTGCGAGACTCCATCAGCGCGAGGAGGAGGAGGAGGAGGAGGAGGAGGAGGAGGAGGAAACATCGAAACATGGACGGAGGATGAGGATATGGATAAGGATGAGGTTGAGGATGATGAGGAGGAGGAAGAAGAGGAGAAAGAGAATGAAAAAGAAAAGCAGAAGGAGGAAGAAAAAGGGTAGAAGGAAGAGGAGGGGAAAGAGGAGGAGGAGGAGAAAGAGGGAGAGGAGGAGGAATACATAGGAAGAACAGACAGCAGAAGACTTTAACATACTACTATATACAATAAGACATACTAAAATAAAACATGTCTATTAAACAGTACAAAAAATATATATAAATACACCCGCGCCTATCACCTCGACAAGGCCTACTAATTTACACTCTTTTTTGGCCTCATGTTGGACCTCCGCAACACACTCCTGTCTGTCTGTCTGTCTGTCTGTCTGTCTGTCTATATATTTTTCACTCATTAATATGCAAAGGAAGGTGAGAAAAGCTGAAAAAACAATGAAAAAAGACCCTTAACCTGTCTGTCTCTCTGTCCGTTTCTGTATTAATGTGAGATAGACGAGACACGACCTCACGTTAATAATAGTAGTGCTCTCTCTCTCTCTCTCTCTCTCTCTCTCTCTCTCTCTCTCTCTCTCTCTCTTTTTCTCTTACTTTCTCTCTCTGTCTATCTGTTGGTCTCTCTCTCTCTCTCTCTCTCTCTCTCTCATACTTTCTCTCTCTCATTCCCTCATTCTGTCTATTTGTCTGTCTGTCTGTGTATCTCTCTCTCTCTCTCTCTCTCTCTCTTTCTGTTTCTCTCTCCCATCCAATCAAATCACCACCATCCCTCCCCGCTCCCCGCCCGGCCATTCACTTATTCAACAGCGTTTCAACATCCACCTGAAGAGACGAGGCACCGCGAGCCATACCTTCTCCCTGGCTGCTCCGCGCTCGTGTTCAGACTTTCTAATAGCCGAGGCGAAGAAGGGGAAGGAGATGACAGGGGGGGGGGGGGCAGAGAAAAGGGAAGGCTGAGGAAGGGGGGTAACAGGGGAGGAGTGTGAGGGGGAAAGTATGAAGGGTGTAAGAAGGGAGGTAAGTTTGGGAGGGGGAGGAAGAGAGAGTGAGGGAAGGGAGGAAGAGGAAGGGAGGCTAGGAGAGGTGGAGGGAGAGGAAGGGAGGAGAACAGAGGGAAAGATGACGGAGGGAGGTTGAGGAGGGGTAGGCGAAGGAAGGAGGGGCAAGGGAGGGAGATGAAGGGATGGGAAAGGGAAGGAGAGAAGGAAGGTAGAGGAAGGAGAGCGAAGGAAAGGTGAAGGTGCTCGAAATAGGGCGATTGAAAAAGGGGGAAGGGAAGGAGAGAGTGAAAGCAATGAAAAGGTAGGGCAAGGGAAGGGGAAGAGGGAAGGAAGGGAGGGAGAGGAAGGGAGATAGGGAGGGAAGGAGGGTGAGGAAGGGAGGGATTAGGTAGTTTTCTGTCGAGGATTGGCAGTGAAAATTCCTTTGGCATGGTAATTCCCGTGTGTGTGTGTGTGTGTGTGTGTGTGTGTGTGTGTGTGTGTGTGTGTGTGTGTGTGTGTGTGTGTGTGTGTGTGTGTGTGTGTGTGTGTCGAAAGGACTTTGGATGTAATTGATTCAAGTTAGTCCTGTCTGTCTGTCTGTCTGTGCCCCTCTCTCTCTCTCTCTCTCTCTCTCTCTCTCTCTCACTGTATGATTGTTGGAGTGAGTTTGGCGATGAGGATTAGAAGGACGAGGAGAAGGAGGAGGAGGAGGAGGAGGAGGACGGGAAGATGGATGAGGAAAAGAACTTCTGCTTATTTTGCATTTGAGAGAGAGAGAGAGAGAGAGAGAGAGAGAGAAATTGTCAGATAGTTGAATATTGCTGCTTTTGTGCCTTACTCCCTAACTTCTCTCTCTCTCTCTCTCTCTCTCTCTCTCTCTCTCTCTCATTATGTGACTCACTGCCTCCCTCAATTTCACTCCCTCCCACGCACTCATCCACTCAATCAACTTAGTCTCTTATAACCACTCATCTCTCTCTCTCTCTCTCTCTCTCTCTCTCTCTCCCTCTCCCTGACTCGTTGCAAAACCAGAATCTCTCACTTTTTATTAGAGTACAAACCATTTCCAAATTTTAATCGTCTCTCTCTCTCTCTCTCGATTTCTGTCTCTTTTCCATTTGATTATTCCATTTTGTCTGTACGTTTTGTCTCTCTTTCTTCCTCCTTTTCAATTTTTTCAAGCACAGACATCTTAAGCTGCATTTCCTTTCATTTAATTCATATTCATAATTCATAGCTCATTGTCACTGTTCATAGTCAAAGTTCATATTCACAGTTCATTTTCCTTCACTCATGTTCCTTGTTTTCATTTCTTATCTTTTGGAAATTCACACAAACATTATTTTTGGGGGGGTTGCAGGAGGCCACTTAATACTCGATTCAATCTGCCTCACAATCACATCTTTAATTCTAATCTCTTATTATTATTTCTCCTTAATCAACATCATCGTCCAATTTTCTGTTTCTCGGCTAGTGAAAGTTCATATAAAGCGGCTTTTAAAACATTCCCAAAACTGCCCTATTAATAACCGATTCAGTTTTCCTCACAATCACACCTTTTCATTTATTCCTTTAAGCCCCATTTCCCTTTCCCCATTAACACCAAGTTTTCATGTAATAGCTTTTGGAAATGTCTACAAACGGCCTTTTTAAGAGATTCCAAAAACGGGTCTACGAGGCAATTCAATTTTTCTCCCATTCCCATTCTTTCTTTTACTCACCGCTTCCAATTTCTTCTTCTCCTTTGCCACCATCGCCACCGCCAAACCACTGAAACCATTAAGTGAAATCAGACTTATGAATACACTTGGAGTTTCCACGTCAAAGGTTTTCCTAATGGTTTCTGATATTCCAAGTTTTCTTTCCTCCCTCACATATCCTTTCTTTTATTCTCTGTTCTTACCACTACCATCACCAATACTAGTACCCTCAATTACACTTCAATTATTTTTTCAATGGCCTTTTTCTTCTACATTATTCTTTCCCCTTCATACTTTCTTTTTCTCTTTCCTTTCACTCAAACAACACTATTACTGCCATTGTGTGAAGTCAAACTGTAATTATTAACCTCATTTATTTTTTCAACGTCTTTTTCTTCATTCCATATTTTTTCTCTCCCCTTTATATTCTTCCTTTTTCTCTTTCCTTTCACCCACACAACCACTATTACCGCCATTGTGTGAAGTCAAACTGTAATTATTAACCTCCCCTTTATATTCTTCCTTTTTCTCTTTCTTTTCACCCACACAACCACTATTACCGCCATTGTGTGAAGTCAAACTGTAATTATTAACCTCATTTATTTTTTCAATGTCTTTTTCTTCATTCCATATTTTTCCTCTCCCCTTTATATTCTTCCTTTTTCTCTTTCTTTTCACCCACACAACCACTATTACCGCCATTGTGTGAAGTTAAACTGTAATTAATGCTCTAGTTTTAACCTCAATTACTTTTCAACAGCATTTCCTTATTCCACATTTTTCTTTCCCTTTCTCTGTATTCTTCTCTTTGCTCTTTCCTCTCACCTCCACCAGGACTATTATACCGCCATTACCTGAGGTCAATCTGTTATTAATACCCACAGTTTCCACCTCAATTATTTTTCAACGGCATTTCCTTATTCAACATTTTTCTTCCTTTTCTTCTCTCCTTTCACCCAAACAATCACTATTACCGCCATTGTGTGAAGTCAAACTGTTATTAATACCCACAGTTTCCACCTCAATTATTTTTTCAACAGCATTTCCTTCTTCCATATTTTCCCTCCCTCCTTTATATTCTTCCTTTAATTCTTTCCTTTCTCCCAAACAACCACTAATACCACCATTATGTGAAGTAAAACTGTAATTAATGCCCTCAGTTTTAACCTCCATTACTTTTCAACAGCATTTTCGTATTCCAAATTTTTCTTCCCTCTATGTTCTTTCCTCTCACCCCCACCAGCACCATTACCGCCATTACGTGGAGTCAATCTGTCATTAACCTCCACCGTTTCCAACTCAATTATTTTTTCAGTGTGTTTTCTTATTCCTCAGATCTCTCCGTCTTATACAAATTCATCCATTTTTCCTATTCTCTCCGTTTGCCCCTCACCACCACCACCACCATCGCCACAGTTACCTCCATTAAGTGAGATGAAGCCATTAGCACTCGATTTTCCACCTCGAGTCTTCTTTCTATTCTTTACCTTCCTATTTCCCGTTCACGATGACTATTAAACTATATGAGTGTGATCAAGAGTTTCATTCACATTTTCTTTTCTATCACTTTTTGTTTTGTTTTCATCACCATCAGCACTACTTAAAACTGTTGTAACTATTCTTCTATTCTTCTTCTATTCTAATTGTTTCTCTATTATTTTACTATTCCTCTAACTATTATAACCACTAATTAAAGTGATGTTGTTTCCTTTTAACTTATCTTGCCCGAAACTGCATTTTTGGGGCATTCTATTATTTTTTTTTCTTTATTTTCCATAGAAAGGAAACATTATTTAACATCACACATGCTCGATCTCTATTACAACCAGTAAGACATTGTGTGAGGAAACCCTACAAAATTATCTTAACAAACTATATATATAAACTCTACGGCTTTGGTGTGCTCAAGTTTAATATCCCTTTATAATCTTTCCTACTATTTTCACTTTATTATCATTCCTTCTTTACATACTCTCTTTCCTTCATTTCTATTAACACTCTTATTAACATTATCATTCATATTTATCACCACCACCACTACCACGACCACCACTAACCATCACACCCACCCACACCCACACTATGCACATCCCAAGGTAAGGCGTTCACTACTAACTACCTGGTAAGTGTGAGAGAGGTGGCCAGTATGTCACCTGCCCGAGCGTGCTGAAAGGCAATTACAAGTGCGTCTCAGGTGTGCGGCGGAGGCGGGATACGAGCGGCGATAAGAGGCGATGAGAAGTTAAGGGCGGCGAGTCTTGCTGGAGTGTGTTGTTACGTGTGTGTGTGTGTGAGGGGGAAGGGGGGCTTGGGGGGTGAAGGGGGGAAGGGAGGAAGGGAGGGGGGGAAATTAAGAGAAGTTGAGTAAGGAAAGAAGGGTAGAGGGAAGGAAGGCTTGGAGGAGGGTAGGGATGGAAGGAAGGAGAGAGAGGAAGGAAAGAAGGAAGAATGTTAGGATAGATAAAGGGGAAGGGGTGAAGGGGTGAGGGGAAGGGGTGTTAGGGGGGAGGGGGTGCAAGTGATAGGGCGAGGGGGTTGAGGTGTGAAGGGGGGAGATGTGTGTGTATATATGTGTGTTATCATCCATTCCTTTCTCCATCTCCTCTTCCTCTTCTTCTTCCTCTTCCTCCTCCTCCTCCTCCTTCTCCTGTTTTAATCTTCTAAGTCTTGTCTTCTCCTGTTTGTTAATTCTTATTGTCTCCTCATTTACCTCCTCCTCCTCCTCCTCCTCCTTCTCTTCTCATTCGTTTCCTCCTCCTCCTCCTTCTCTTCTCATTCTCTTCCTCCTCCTCCTAACATCTGTCCCATTATCCCGTTATTACTGTTGTTGTTTTACTACTACTACTACTACTATTACTACTACTACTACTACTACTACTACTACTACTACTACTACATCTATCTTTACTAATTCTCTCTTATCCCTTATTATAACCTCCACTTCAAGGGTAGGTTTGCATAATAGTTTCCGACACTATTAAGCAGTGAAGGTAATAGCGTTCACCTCTTCGATTTCATGGTAAAAAGGATGTCTAACCTAATTCCGTTTATCTGCAAGGGATTAAGGATTAGATTTCAATTCAAAGGTGAGTGGAAACACTTGAAAGGCATTTAGAGGAAGAGGAGAGGAAGGAGGAGGAGGAGGAGGAGGAAATAAAGGGGAAAGAGAAGGGAATCAGTTTATATTTCTATCGAAACAATACCGATCATTTAGTGCATCAGGAGGAAGAGGAGGAGGAGAATAAGGAGGAAGAAAAGAAAGAGACATTGATAGAGAGAATAATGAAAAGGGAGAGGAACGAACAGAGGAATGGAGGAGGAAGAGGAGGAGGAAAACGGGAAGAAGAAGAAGAGAAAGAGGACAATGAAAAGAGAGGAAAGAGGAGGTCAGAGAAGAGAGGAAAGAGAGATGACAATGAAAGAGAGAATATAGGAGTGAAAAAAGAGAGTAATCATATATGGAGAAAATGGTGAACAGAGGAATGGAGGAGGAAGAGGAGGAGGAAAAGGGGAAGAAGAGAAAGATAACAATGGGAGAGAGAAAGCAGGAGAGAGAAGGGAGGAAAGAGGGCTCATATATGGAGAGAATGGTGAACAGCGGGAGGGTTGATGTAGGTCAGGAAACACCAGGCAAGTGAGAATGAATCCAGTATCGTTTAATTTGATTCCTTTTGAACTCCCTTGCTATACTCTCCTCTCTTTTTATCTCCACTTTCCTCTCATTCTTTGTTGTTCCTCTCCTACATTCTCTATTTTTCTCTTCCCTTTCATTTCAGTCCTTCAAATTTCTCTCCTCTCCTCTACGATCTCTTTTTCTCTTCCCTTTTCTCTCATTCCTTCTATCCTTTCCTCTTCCCTTTCCACTCCTCCATCTTCAATTCTCTCCTGTTCTCTCCCCTCTCCTCTACTTTCTTCCATCCTTTTCTCTCACCTCTCCTCTCCTTTCCTCTCTCCAATTTTCTCCTCCTCTCATATTTTTGTCTCTTATAATTCTCTCTTTCTCTCTTCCTTTTTCTTATTTGTATTTTATTCAGTTCCTTCCTCACTTCCCTCTCTCTCTCGGATATTACTTCTTCCGTCTCTCTCTCTCTCTCTCTCTCTCTCTCTCTCTCTCTCTCTCTCTCTCTCCCTCTCCTTCTCTTCCATTCTTTATTTTTCCATTCCATTCTCACGATTTCATTTTTTCTTTCATTTTTCAACTTTTTTTCATTTTCCTCACTCGAAAATTTGGTTCTAATTTACAACGCCTCTCTCTCTCTCTCTCTCTCTCTCTCTCTCTCTCTCTCTCTCTCACAGGTGTTCGCGTTTAGTATCAATCAGGTAACTCTCTACGACAGGTAACGGACAGGTAAGGTTAGTGTTCGGCTTTCAAATTCTAAACTCCAATTTACTTTACGTCCCAATAGTTTATGAGTTCGTCTTTTTCTACAGTGAAGGCAACAACTCAAGGGCAAAACACCAGAAGCAAGAGAAATCGTTGGCTTTACGTATTTCAGTGGCGTGCTTAAGAAGTTAGTCTTTTTATTACATAGGGAAGAGGAGACGAGCCATCAAAGAAGGGATGTAAGGAAGCAGAGGAAGGGAGGAAGGAATTAAGAATCAGAAGCAAAAGAAATCGTTGGCTTCACGTATTTCAAGGGTGTGCTTAAGAAGTTAGTCTTTTTATTGTGAAGGGAAGAGGAAACGAGGTATGAAAGAAAGGATGTAAGGAAGGAAGGAGAGGAAGGGAGGAAGGAAGTTAGAATAGAGTGAGGAAGGAGAGTTTGATGGGAGTTACGGATGATGAGAGAAATGGAAGGAAATGAAGGAAAAAGGGAAAGAATAGAAAACAAGGAAGGAAAGTGAAAAAAATGATGTAAGGAAGGAAGAAACGAGAGGAAGGGAGGACAGAAGTTAGAGTAGCTGAGAAAGGAGAGTTTGATAGGAGTTACGGAAGATGAGAGAAATGGAAAGAAATGAAGGAAAAAGGGAAAGAATAGAAAACAAGGAAGGAAAGTGAAAAAAATGATGTAAGGAAGGAAGAAACGAGAGGAAGGGAGGAAAGAAGTTGAGTAGCTGAGAAAGGAGAGTTTGATAGGAGTTACGGAAGATGAGAGAAATGGAAAGAAATGAAGAAACAAAGGAAGAATAATAGAAAATAAGGAAGGAAAGTGAAGCAAAAGTATGAAAGGAAGGAAGGAAGCAACGAGAGGAAGGGAGGAAAAAAGTTAGAATAGAATGAGGAAGGAGAGTTTGATAGGAGTTACGGATGATGAGAGAAGTGGAAAGAAATGAAGGAAAAAAGGAAGGAAGGATGGAAATTAAGGAAGGAAAGTAATATGGGAGAAAGTAAGGAAGTAATATAAACGAAAGGAGGGGAGAAGAATACAAAAAAAATTAAGAGAAAGAGGAGAAACGGGAGAAAACAAAAGGAGAAAAGTTAAAAAAATAAGAAAAGGAAAGGAAGTAAGGATTAAAAACGAAAGGAGGGGAGAAGAGCACAAAATATTAAGAAAAGGGAGAGAAAGAGAAAGTGGAGAAAAGAGAATGAAAACAAAATGAGAAAAGTAAAAAAAAAAAAGAAAGAAAAGGGGGAAGAGAGGACTAAAAAATGTGCATCTTGTAATTGTAGAAATCAAGATGAAAATATTACTAAAAACACATTTCCTCCATCTCTCTCTCTCTCTCTCTCTCTCTCTCTCTCTCTCATGCGTTTCCCTTCGTCTCCCTCATCAAGTTCCTCATTAATATTCAGAGCTCTTTTTTTTTTTTCCTTCCTTATAACCAGAAAAAGAGAAAGATGTGTGTGTGTGTGTGTGTGTGTGTGTGTCTGTGTGTGTGTGTGTGTGTGTGTGTGTGTAAACCAACGAAAATAAATAATAAAAATAGATAATAAATAAATAAATAAGTAAAACAATAAAGTGCAAAATTAAAATAGCGACTCCATTAAGTTAGCAAGGGAAGGAAAAAATATATGGCGGGGGGGGGAGAGAGAGAGAGAGAGAGAGAGAGAGAGAGAGAGAGAGAGAGAGAGAGAGAGAGAGAGAGAGAGAGAGAATGTGGAGATGAAGGGAGGGAGAGAAAGAACTCTAAAATAATGAATGAAGTTGAAAGAAAAAGTTTGCGAGGAATGAAGGAAAGAAAGGAAAGGGGAAGAGATGAAGGAATGAAGATCGAAAGGATGAAGGAAGAAAGAATGAAAGGGAGGAGGAAAAGAGGATAGGAGAAAAGGATAGGAAGACGGGAATGAGGAAGAAGAGAAAAAGAAAGGCGAGTATGGAAGGGAGTATTGAACGAAAGCAAGAATGGACGAGAAAAGATAAAAAGAGATAACAGAAAAAATGACACAAAATAAATATTGAGAAGAGAGAAAAATGCGAATACCAATAAAAACGAGAACTAAAGGAAAAAGGAAAATAGATACTAAATAAACACTGATGAAAAGAGAGAGAGAGAGAGAGAGAGAGAGAGAGAGAGAGAGAGAGAGAGAGAGAGAGAGAGAGAGAGAGAGAGCAAACAGGAGGGAAAAAAGGAAGGAAAAAAAAAAGCCGGGGGAAAGAAAAACAAGGAAGAAAACGAGAAACAAAAACAAACAAGAGCTTCGGAAAGGAAGACAAACGATGGGAAACTAAATAAAACAGACACGGGCAAACACACAAACACACACAGGCAGCGAAGTACACATGGAAAAACGCACACACTAAAGTACACACCCATATACAAAATAAACACATGATACATACATACACATAGAAGTACACGTAGTAAGACAAACATATAACACAGAGTGACAAATAACACATATATAGAGTAAAAAATACAAAAAAAGACACATCGAGAAACATACACGCACACATACACATAAATATACATAGGAAAAAACCAACCAACAGAAAAATACTTAAAAACACACACGGAGAAGAAAAAAACATACATAAAAAGCGATAAAACACAGACATGGAGAAACACACACACACACACACACAGAAGTACACACTAACACACACACACACACACACACATACATACACACAGAAGTATACATCAGAAAACACACACGTAGGAAAGAACACACATAGAAAAAAAAAAAAAAAAAAAAAACCACACACACTTGGAGAAACGTGCGCACATACAGAAGTACACACAGCGATACATACACACCCATGCATACACATACATACACACAAAAGAATACATAATAAATAAAAAAATGGAAATAAAACACATAAAAACGATAAAAAACGCACATCGAGAAACGTACACGCACACAGAAATACACAGAGCCATACGCACATACACCCATACATACACACAACAATATACATAAAAAAATAAACAAAAGGAAAGAAAAGGCATAAAACAATAAAAAAAAAAGACATCGAGAAACGTAGCCTACACACATACAGAAGTACACACACACACACACACACACACACACACACACACACACACATACACATATAAGTATACATAGGAAAAACAAACTCAGAAATAAACACACAAACAAAACACATGTAGAGGAAAATAAACGTAAACAAAACAAAGATAAAAAGAGTAGAATGAATAATAAACAAACATTGTAAACTGTTGGTGATCGAAAAGGAAAAGTGGAAAAAAAAGTGCGTGAAATTGCCGAGTAAATAAACGAATGCAATCTATATGAACACACACACACACACACACACACACACACACACACACACACACACACACACACACGTTATAATATTCAGTAACGGGATGGGGGATTTTGCAGGTATTTCTTTTTATTAACTTGTATGCTTGTCTTTTTTGTGCTTTTCTTATTCCAATCTATAACTAACTAATCTATCCTTTGTTCCTTTTATTTTCTAGTTATTTCTTTTATTAACTTGTATGCTTGTCTTTTTAGTGATTTTCTTATTCCAATTTATAACTAACTAATCTATTCTTCTTTCCATATTTTTATATTTACTTCTTTTCATTAACTTCTATGCTCGTCTTTTCAGTACTTTGCTTATTCCAGTCAATAACTAACTAATCTATCCTTCGTTCCTTTTATTTTCTAGTTATTTTTTTATTAACTTGTATGCCCGTCTTTTTGGTGCTATTCTTATTCCAATCGATAACTAACTACTCCATTCTTCGTTCCTTATTTTCGAGGTATTTCTTTTATTAACTTCTATGCCTGTAATTTTTAGGGCTTCTCTTATTCCTATCTATAACTAACTAATCTATTTTTCTTTCCTTATATTTTTCTAGTTATTTCTTTTTATTAACTTCTAAGCTCGTCTTTTTGGTGCTTCTCTTATTCCAATCTATAACTAATCTATTCTTTCCTTATTTTTCCAGATATTTCTTTTTATTAATTCGTATGCTCGTCTTTTAGGTACTTTTCTTATTCCAATCAATAACTAATTAATCTATTCTTTCCTTTTATTTTCTAGTTATTTCTTTTCATTAACTTCTATGCTCGTCTTTTTGGGTTCCTTTCTTATTCCAATTTATAACTAACTAATCTATTTCTCGTTCTTTATATTTTCTAGCTATTTCTTTTTATTAACATCTACGGCTGTCTTATTTGGTGCTTTTCTTATTCCAATTTATAACTAACTTATCTATTCTTCTTTCCATATTTTTCTATTTACTTCTTTTCATTAACTTTTATGCACGTCTTTTTAGTACTTTTCTTATTCCAATTTATAACTAACCAATCTATTTTTCTTTCCTTATATTTTCTAGTTATTTCTTTTTATTAACTTCTATGCCTGTCTTTTTGGTAGTTTTCTTATTCCAATTTATAACCAACTAATGTATTCTTCGTTCCTTTCTTTTTCCAGGTATTTCTTTTCATTAACTTGTATGCTTGTCTATTATGTGCTTTTCTTATTCCAATCTATAACTAACTGATCTATTCTGCGTTCCTTATTTTTCTTCTTATTTCTTTTTATTAACTTCTATGCCTGTCTTTTTAGTGGCTTCCTTATTTCAATTTACAACTAACTAATCTATTCTTCTTTCCTTATTTTTCCAGGTATTTCTTTTTATTAGCTTATATGTTCGTCTTTTTTGGTAATTATCTTATTCCAGTCTATAAGTAACTAATCTATTTTTCTTTCCTTATATTTTTCTAGTTATTTCTTTTTTATTAACTAGTATGCTTGTCTTTTTTGGTTCTTTTCTTATTCCAATCTAAAACTAAATAATCTATTCTTTCCTTATTTTCCCAGGTATTTCTTTTCATTAACTTCTATGCTCGTTTTTTGGGGGTTCTTTTCTTATTCGAATTTATAACTAACTAATCTATTCCTCGTTCTTTATTTTCTAGTTATTTATTTTCATTAACTTCTATGCTTGTCTTTTTTGGTACTTTTCTTATTCCAATTTATAACTAACTAATCTATCCTTTTCTCTACATTTTCTAGTTATTTATTTTCATTAACTTCTATGCTTGTCTATTTTAGTGCTTTTCTTATTTCAATTTATAAGTAACTAATATATTCTTCGTTCCATATTTTCGAGGTATTTCTTTTATTAACTTCTATCCCTCTCTTTTTTAGTGCTTTTCTTATTCCAATTTATAACTAACTTATCTATTCTTCTTTCCATATTTTTCTAGCTATTTCTTTTTATTAACTTGTATGCTCATCTTTTTTGGTACTTTTTTATTCCAATCTATAACTAACTAATCTATTTTTCTTTCCTTATATTTTTTTAGTTATTTCTTTTTATTAACTTCTATGCTTGTCTTTTTGGTGTTTCTCTTATTCCAATCTATAACTAACTAATTTATTCTTTCATTATTTTTCCAGATATTTCTTTTTCTTAATTCGTATGCTCGTCTTTTGGGTACTTTTCTTATTCCAATCAATAACTAACTAATCTATTATTTTCTTATATTTTCTAGTTATCCCATTTCATTAACTTCTATGCTCGTCTTTTTGTGTTCTTTTCTGATTCCAATTTATAACTAATCTATTCATTGTTCCTTATATTTTCTAACTATTTCTTTTTATTAACTTGTATGCCTGTATTTTTGGTGCTTTTCTTATTCCAATTTATAACTAACTAATCTATTCTTCTTTCCATATTTTTCTATTCACTTCTTTTCCTTAACTTTAATGCTCGTTTTTAGTACTTTCCTTATTCCAATCTATAACTAACTAATCTATTCTTCGTTCCTTATATTTTCTAGCTATTTCTTTTTATTAACTTGAATGCTTGTCATTTTTGGTGCTTTTCTTATTCCAATCTATAACTAAAAAAACTATTTTTCCTTCCTTATATTTTCTAGTTATTTCTCTTCATTAACTTTTATGCCTGTCTTTTTTAGTGCTTTTCTTATTCTAGTCTATAACTAACTAATCTATTTTTCTTTCCTTATATTTTCTAGTTATTTCTTTTTATTAACTTGTGTACTCATCTTTTTAGTACTTTTCTTATTCCAATTTATAAGTAACGAATCTATTCTTTCCTTGTTTTTCCAGTTATTTCTTTTTATTAACCTGTATGCTTGTCTTTTTGGTGCAATTTATAACTGTGTAATCTATTCTTCGTTCCCTATATTTTCTAGTCATTTCTTTTTTTATTAACTTGTATGGTTGTCTTTTTTAGAGCTTTTCTTATTGCAATTTAGATTGGAATAAGAACAGCACCAAAAAGACAAGCATAGAAGTTAATGAAAAGAAATACCTGGAAAAATAAGGAACGAAGAAAAGATTAGTTAGATTGGAGTAAGGAAAGTACAAAGAAGACAAGCATACAAGTTAATAAAAAGAAATACCTGGAAAAATAAGGAACGAGGGATAGATTAGTTAGTTATAAATAGGAATAAGAAATGCACCAAAAAGACGAGCATAAAAATAATAAAAAGAAATACCTGGAAAAATAAGGAAGGAATAGATTAGTTAGTTATAAATTTGAATAAGAAAAGAAGCTAAAAAAGACAGGCATACAAATAAAAAAAAATTGACTAGTTAGTTATAAATTGGAATAAGAACAGCACCAAAAAGACAAGCATAGAAGTTAATAAAAAGAAATAAAAAGAAAAATAAGGAACGAAGAATAGATTAGATAGTTATAGACTGGAATAAGAAAAGCACTAAAAAGACGAGAAGTTAATGAAAAGAAATAACTAGTAAATATGAGGAAAGAATAGATTAGTTTGTTATTGATTGGAATAAGAAAAATACCCAAAGGACGAGCATACGAATTAATAAAAAGAAATATCTCGGAAAAATATGGAAAGAATAGACTAGTTAGTTATAGACTGGAAAAAGAACAGCACCAAAAAGACAGCATAGAAGTTAATAAAAAGAAATAAAAAGAAAAATAAGGAACGAACAATACATTAGTTAGTTATAAATTGAAATAAGAAAAGCACCAAAAAGACGACCGTAGAAATATTAAAAAGAAATACCTGAAAAAATAAAGAAGGAATATATTAGTTAGTTATAAATTGGAATAAGAAAAGCACTAAAAAAGACAGGCATAGAAGTTAATAAAACGAAATAGCAAGAAAATATAAGGAAAGGGGAATAGATTAGTTAGTTATAGATTGGAATAAGAAAAGAACCCTAGGAGACAAGCATAGAAGCTAATGAAAAGAAATAACTAGAAAAAATAAGGAAAGAATAATTAGTTAGTTATTGATTGGAATAAGAAAAGCACTAAAAAGACGAGCACAGAGGTTAATAAAAGAAATAACTAGAAAAATAAGGAACGAAGAATAGATTAGTAAGTTATAGACTGGAATAAAGAAAAGTACCAAAAAGACGAGCATAGAAGTTCATGAAAAGAAGTAAACAGAAAAATATGGAAAAAAGAATAGTTAGTTATAATTTGGAATAAGAAAAGCACAAAAAAAGACAAGCATACAAGTTAATAAAAAGAAATACCTCGAAAAATAAGGAAAAAAAAATAGATTAGTTAGTTATAATTTGGAATAAGAACCAAAAAGACGAGCATAGAGGTTAATAAAAAAATAACTAGAAAAATAAGGAATGAGGAATAGGTTAGTTAGTTATAGATTGGAATAAGGAAAGTACTAAAAAACGAGCATACAAGTTAATGAAAAGAAGTAAATAGTAAAATATGGACAGAAGAATAGATTAGTTAGTTATAAATTGGAATAAGAAAAGCAGCAAAAAAGACAAGCATACAAGTTAATAAAAAGAGATAGCTAGAAAATATAAGGAAGAAGGAATAGATTAGTTATAAATTTGAATAAGAAAAGAACACAAAAAGACGAGCATAGAAGTTAATGAAAAGAAATAACTAGAAAATATAAGAAAAAAATAGATTAGTTAGTTATTGATTGGAATAAGAAAAGTACCCAAAAGACGAGCATACGAATTAATAAAAAGAAATATCTGGAAAAAAAAGGAAAGAATAGATTAGTTAGTTATAGATTGGAATAAGAGAAGCACCAAAAAGACAAACATAAAAGTTAATAAAAAGAAATAACTAGAAAAATATAAGGAAAGAAAAATAGATTTGTTAGTTATAGATTGGAATAAGAAAAGTACCAAAAAAGATGAGCATAGAAGTTAATAAAAAGAAATAACTAGAAAAATAAGGAAAGAAGAATAGATAAGTTAGTTATAAATTGGAATAAGAAAAGCACAAAAAAAAGAGGCATAGAAGTTAAAAAAAGAAATACCTCGAAAATATGGAACGAAGAATAGATTAGTTACTTATAAATTGAAATAAGAAAAGCAGTAAAAAGACAAGCATAGAAGTTAATGAAAATAAATAACTAGAAAATATAGAAAGAATAATAGATTTGTTAGTTATAAATTGGAATAAGAAAAGAACCCCAAAAGACGAGCATAGATGTTAATGAAAAGAAATAAGTAGAAAATATAAGGAAAGAATAGATTAGTTAGTTATTGACTGGAATAAGAAAAGTACCCAAAAGACGAGCATATTGAAAGGGAATACGAATGCAAAAATATATATATGTAAAAACAGACTCTAGTTATAGAATTTTGTTGTGGATTAATAAAAGGGGGAAAAATTGAAATGCAAAAAATAACGTAAACCACTGAAAAAAAAAAGCAAATTATATGAAAAAAAGTTCTAAAATTTACTTATGGACTGAGAAAGTAAAATATAAGGAACGAAAAAAACGGAGAATATTGAACGCTAAAACGAGGGCTGTTAAAAAAACGTCAACTATATGAAACAACAACAACAAAATCAGGGCCAACCAAGAATGAGTCCATTCCGTCCAATTAAAACTCTATTTACTTTACATTTACAAAGAAAAGAAAAAAAATAACAAGCGCTTCTAAAACACATCAATGCTGACGTCCCCTAAAGCTAACAGGGAGGGAGGGAGGGAGGAAAGGGAGAGAAAGAGGGAGAGAGGGAGGTAGAAAGGCAGGGAGGGGAAAGGTTGCGACGGAGGAAAGGGAGGGAAGAAGAGAGGGAGGGAGGAAGGAAGGTAGGGGGGAAAAGTTGTGACGGAGGAAAGGGAGGGAAAGAGGAAGGTTGTGACGGAGGAAAGGAAGGGAGAGAGGAAGGAAGGGAGGAAGGAAGGAAGGAAGAAAGGTAGGGAGAGGAAAGGTCGTGACGGAGGAAAGGGAGGGAGAGAGGAAGGGAGTTAGGGAATGAAAAGGAGGAACGGAAGGGAGAGAAAGTAAGGGAGAAAATATGATGCAGGGAGGAAAGGGGAAGTGGGAGAGAGAAGAAGGTAAGAGAGGAATGAGAAGAGAAGAGAAAAAAAAAGAGAAAATTTAAAAAGAGAGCGAATAGAGAGAAAGAGAGAGAGACCCTACGTCAGACAGTGTTTCCCTCCCCCCTTCCTCCCTCCCTCCTCTTCCCTCCCTTTCCCCGGTCAAGAGGTGATAAGAGGGATAAAGAGGGAACCAATGAGAAAGGAAGGAGGAAGGGGAGGGGAGGGGAGGGGACCCCTTCTTAGTATCACCTCTGAAGAGCGTTCGTCCCCTAACGTGTTAAAGAGGAGGAGGAGGAGGAGGAGGAGGTGGAGAATGAAAAGTAGAGGAGAGAAGAGTATGTGAGCATGTATGGAAGAGGAGGAGGAGAAGGAAGAGGAAGAGGAGGAGGAGGAAGAGGGAAAGAAAAGAAGAGAGAGAGAGAGAGAGAGAGAGAGAGAGAGAGAGAGAGAGAGAGAGAGAGAGAGAGAGAGAGAGTGTGTGTGTGTGTGTGTGTGTGTGTGTGTGTGTGTGTGTGTGTGTGTGTGTGTGTGTGTGTGTGTGTGTGTGTGTGTGCGTGCGTGCGTGCGTGCATATGATATTACCCTATTTAGATGCTAATGTCCATGTCTTCCCCCTTGTATGTCTGATGAGAGAGAGAGAGAGCGAGAGCGAGAGAGAGAGAGAGAGAGAGAGAGAGAGAGAGAGAGAGAGAGAGAGAGAGAGAGAGAGAGAGAGAGAGAGAGAGAGAATGAAACGGCAACACTTCATGAATACAGAACACCTTTAAAAAATACATAAATGATAACAAACACACACACACACACACACACACACACACACACACACACACACACACACACGCACGCACATAAAAAAAGGCATCAAAGAGGAGCAAATCGCGTTCACTGTTGCATGAAAAGGAGAGAAAAAAATAACTGTACATGAAACAGCAACAAAAAATAATTAAAAGAAAAAAAGAGAATATTATAAAAACAAAAAAAAAAATATTAATGGGGTTGGAATTTATTTTCTCGAGAGTAAATATTTAACTAGAGCAAGACTACATCACGTATAATTAGCCCAGGTATAATATGTATTTAGGTCAGACTTAAGTAGTGGTGGTAGTAGTAGTAGTAGTAGTAGTAGTAGTAGTAGTAGTAGTAGTAGTAGTAGTAGTAGTAGTAGTAGTAGTAGTAAAAGTAGGGATAATATAAGTAACAGAATTAGTTATATAAGTAATAGTACAAGCATTAGAAGAAGTACAATGATAAAGGCAGTAATAGTTGTAGTAGTAGTAGTAGTAGTAGTAGTAGTAGTAGTAGTAGTAGTAGTAGTAAAAGTAGGGATAATATAAGTAACAGAATTAGATATATAAGTAATAGTACAAGCATTAGAAGAAGGACAATGATAAAGGCAGTAATAGTTGTAGTATTAGTAGTAGTAGATGTAGAAATAGTAATAGTAGTGATAGTAGTAGCATTAAAAGTATCAGCAGAAGTACAATGATAGAAAAACTATATTAGTAGTAGTAAAAGCAGTCGAAATATCACTAGTAACAAGTGTAGTAGTATCAAAAGTAGTAGTAGCAGAAGTATTAGTAACAGCAGTAGCAGTAGTAATAGTAGTAGTAGTAGTAGTAGTAGTAGTAGTGACAGTAACACCACCTACAACACTCAAATATCACTAGGAACAGTATTAATAGTAGTAGTAGTTGTAGTAGTAGTAATAGTAGTAGTAGCAGTAACACCAACAACACCACTCATACATCAATCTCCTTCCCTCCCTCCCTCCCTCGCCCTGATGACACACTGGTCCATCACGGAAACATTAAACGATTTATTTATTTGGCAGACTAATTTCCGCGGCCCGTCTATTTGCCTTTTTAGATGGAAATTCTCGTATGCAAATTTCCGCGAGATCAAATACTCCGTCGCCCATACACTTATATTATGAGCTGAGGGGGCGGAAAAAAGGGAGGGAGGGGGAGGGAAGGGGATGTTGAGAGACTGGGAAAGGGAAAGATAGAAGGGGAGAAGGAGGGGAAGGGGGAATAGGGAATGGAGAAAGAAATGTGCAAAGAGGGTGTTGAGAAGAGGAAAGGGAGAAGAAAAGAAGGGGATGGGGAGGGAGTAAAGGAGGGAGAGGGAAGAGGGGAGGAAAAGAAGGGAGAGAAGGGAGGGACGAGGGAGGGAAGGGGGGAGGAAAGGTGAGAGAAAGGAGAAGTTGAGGGGATAAGGGGAAAGATGGGGAGAGAATAGGAGGGGGGAGGAAGGAAGGGAGAAGGAGGAGGAGAGGGGGGAGAGGGGAATGAGGGAATATATATATGTAAAAATCCCGTGTGAATTTGCTTACATTTTTTTCCCATCTCTCTCTCTCTCTCTCTCGTTTTTACTCAATTCAGATACACGCAAACATTTTTTTTCACGGCGATAAAACGTGATTTGTAAGCAGGAAAGTTTAACACACGAACACACGCCCACGCACACACACACACACACACACATACACACTAGCAATAACTCTCAATGAACTCAGGATTCCATGAATTAACACACACACACACACACACACACACACACACACACGAACACACACGCTCCCACGCCTACACACGCCCACACACGGCCTTTACTCGCACACACACACACACACACACACACACACACACACACACACACACACACACAGACATACATGAATACGAACTTAACAGCCACAGAGGAAGACAAAGGAGAGAGAAGACGAGGATGAAAGAGGATGAAGGAGGAGGAGGAGGAGGAGGTAGAAACAAAAGAGGAAGAGATAAAAGAAAGGAGGAAGAGTAAGAGGAATAAGAGGAAGAGGCAGAAGAGGAACAGAAAGAAGTAAAAGGAAGAAGAGATAGAAGAGAGAGTTGAAACAGGTCGCAGGAGAGGAAGAGAGGAAAGGGAACGAAGATGAAGAGTAAGAGGAAAGAGGAGCAAGAGGAGGGATCTAGGAGTGCTGCAATTTAATGGACAGACTAAGGGGTTAAGGGATGATGGAGGAGGCTTTATGAATGGAGGACAGATGGCGAGGGAGGAATAACCGGGAGAAGAAAACTAGACAAAAAGGAAAAATAAGAAAGAAAATAAAGAAGCGAGGAGACAGAGGAGAAGGAGCAGCAACCTCAATAAATAACATAATAATCAAGAAAATCCCATAACAGGAAATAAGATATAATAGAAAATAACGAAAGAAGGAGATAAGAGAGAGCGAGAGAAGGGGCAATAACCTCGCTAAAATTTAAAACTGTCGCTAACAAAATGATGAAAGAGAAAACTGAGAAAAGAAATATGTATAAAGAATATAAATCAAAAGGAAAAAATTAAAGAAAGCAGGAAACAGGAGAGAAAAATCGATAACTTGTATAACTAACTAACACATCAACACACTCACTAGCAACATAAACAAAAAACTAGGAAAATAAAACATGAAATAAAGGAGAAACCAACAAAAAAATAAATAACGTAGTAAACAGAACAGACAGAGCAACAACTTCTACATAAAATAACAGTTAAGTAATGACCAACAAAATACCACCAATAACAACAGCCTCTATAAATTAAAATCCCTATAAACAATTAAATTCCAAAACGATATCAAACCACAATCCTCTGATACAGTTTTCCCAACATCGGATTCGTCCCAAAATTGGTGTCCATTTGCTGCGCCTTTATTAAACGCGACGGATTTCTGACACTGAAGGAAGAGGAGGAGGAGGAGGAAGAAGAAGAGGAAGAGGAGGAGGAGGGGTCCGGGTCACTTCCTAAACCGTTTCTGTGACCTCTGGGAACACTCATGATCTTCCCTTTAATTAAAACACAAGCGAATTTTCTTTATTTTATTTTCTTTTTAGATCCGCTCTTATTTACTTATCTTTCCTCGCTTCCATTCAGCCAATTATTATTTCTTTTCATCTACTCGCGGTCTTTCAGTCGGTTATTATTTTTCTTTCAATTATTCGTCAACATTTGGTAGGTCAATCAGTTTCTTTCTCATTATTTCAGCTTTATTCATTTAGTTTCTCTCATTTATTCACCGTCAGCCAGTCATTTGTTATTTCAGTACTGCCAAAATAGTTAATCAGTTTGCGATATTTAAGTAATGATGTTCTAATTGTCATCCTAAACATTCTATTCTAATTCCGAGTCATTACCCTCTTCCTTTTCCTTCTTTCTTCTCCTTTTCCTATTCCTCCTCCTCCTTCTCCTCCTTTCTTCATCATCATTCTGTAGCACTAAACACATCACCAAAACCACCACCTCTTCTACCTTCTCCTCCTCCTTTTTCTCCTTCTTCTTCAAGGCCTTCTTTCTTCTTTTCCATCATCATCATCTGTAGCACTTAACACATCACCAAAACCACCACCTCTTCTACCCCCTTCTTCTCCTCCTCCTCCTCCTCGTTTCTTATTTACCTCCTTCAGTTCGAGTCCTCCTTGACCCAAAAAACCCTTTGTCTAATACGGTGTTGGTCTGCTTTGGAGGCCGCGATGCTAAGAAGGACACCAGCTGCAGGGCGAGGCGGTGAGCAGGAAGGAAGGAAGGAATTATAGAAGGAAGGACAGAATGAAGGATGAATGGATGGATGGAAGAAAATAAGTAGGGAGGGAACGAAGGAAGGAAGGATAGATGTAAGAGATGAAAAATGGATTGGGTGTTAAAGGAAGGAAGGAAGGAAGGAAGGACAGAATGAAGGATGAATGGATGGATGGAAGAAAAGAAGTAGGGAGGGAAGGAAGGAAGAAAGAATAGAAGAGATGAAAAATGAATTGGGTGTTAAAGGAAGGAAGGAAAGAACGATGGATGAAAGGAAGGAAGGATGAAGGGAAGGAAGGAACGATGTAAGGAAGGAAGAAAAGGAAGTTGGATGGAAATAATGGGAACAGGAGTTGGTGTGAAGGGAAAAAGACGAGGGAATAAGGAATAGGAAGGAAGAGGAACGAAGGGAGGAAGGAAAATAGGGGAAAATATTAAAAAAGATGAAGGTTGTGCCTGAAGAAAAGAAGAAAAAGAAAAAAGAAAGATGAACAGTTGATATAAATGAAAGGAAAGAGGAATATAATGAATGATGATTAAATGAAGGGCATAATTAAAAGAAGAAATTATTTAAGAGTAAAGAAAATGAATGGAATAAAAAAAGAGAATGAAATAAAGGGAAGAACGAAGGAAGAAAAGAAGGTAGGAATAAAATAAATAATACTAAAGTTATTGGACAAAAGAGAAACTCACAATGAAGAGAGAGAAGACTAATATCAAAGGGAGGAATAGATTGTACGTAGAGGAAACGTTAATTAGTAAGGAGAGAGAGGGAGAGAAAGGGAGAGAGAGAGAGAGAGAGAGAGAGAGAGAGAGAGAGAGAGAGAGAGAGAGAGAGAGAGAGAGAGAGAGAGAGAGAGAGAGAGAGAGAGAGAGAGAAGGAGAATAAGTAAGAGAAATACAGACAGGTAGATAGATAATAAGAGAGAGCAAGTGAATATATAAATAGACTGAAGGAAATTAGGTAGAAAGGAGGAAAATTATATATAAGTAAAGGTATATAATTGAAAGTAGGCGATGGTAGATAAGTATGAGTGAATGAATAGACGGAAAAAAATATAAATAGGAAATGAAGGAAGGTAGACGAATATATGAGAGAAGACGGATTGGAAAGAAGGAAAATGAAGGGAAGGAATGAAAATATAGCGGAATAAAAGAGGAGTAAGATGGTGAAAGGAAAGAAAGGAGGTAGGAAAAAGGGAAGGAAGATGAAAAAATGAATAAGAAGAAAAGAAAAAAAAAAAAGAGACATTAAGAGAAAGGAGTGAGAAGGGGAAAAGGAGAATAAGGAAAATGAGGAAAAGAAAAAGAAGTAAAATAAAAAGAGAATGAAAGGGAAGTGGGAAGCGGTAGATAAACACGTAGAAGAAAGAGATCAGATGAAGGGAGGAGGAATGAAAGAGGAGGAGAAAGAGAAGGAGGAGGAGGAGCAAGAGGAGGAAACAAGAGGTAAAGAAGTTAATTAATATGATTTAGAGGTAAAGATACGTGACTTCCTCTTTTCTTCCTTTATTTTTTTTTGTAGAGCTTTTTAATTGAATGGAATATATTTTTTACCCTCTTGATATGTCCTTTTTTTTTCTCTCAGCATTTTTTTCATATTTGTTTTCTTTTTCAACTTGTTTATGTCTAGCAGTATTTTTTTTTAGTTTTTCTTTATTCCTTTCTCACATCTTCCTTTTTTTCCATAACGGGATATTTTTTTATTTTCTTTTTAGTAGCTTCTTTTATGCTTTTCTCACTATTTTCCTCTTTTTCAACCTTTCAGTATGTAGCAGTTAAATTCTTTGCATTTTTCTCCTACTCATCCTCTTTAATGTTTTCCTTATACATTTTCACATCTTGCATTCTACGAACATATGTTTCTTCACTTTTTTTTCCGTCTATCTACGTGTGTTTAATACTATCACTTAATTTTTATATGTGTTTCAATCCTTCTAGTCGTCATTTATTACTATTATTTTTCTTTCCCTCCCTCTCTACCTCCCACTCTTCCTTTCTTCCTTCTTTTATGTCTGTTATTCTGTCATCATCGTTTCTTCTGCCACTCTTTTCCTCTTTTCATTACTTTCATCTCTAATGTTTTCTTTCTCTTCTCTTTCTCCGTTCCTTTTCTTCCGCCCACTAATTCACTTCCTGGCTTTCATTTTTCTTTCTCTCTGCTTTCTTTTCTCTTCCTTCCTTCTTCTGTCTCTTCCTCATTTACTGTCAAGAGGAGATGAAAAATGAAAGGCAGGAATATATATGGACGAGAGAGAGAGAGAGAGAGAGAGAGAGAGAGAGAGAGAGAGAGAGAGAGAGAGAGAGAGAGAGAGAGAGAGAGAGAGAGAGACGGGGATTATTAGATTTAAGAGAAAAACCAGGAAGAAAAATGGGTTAACGAAGTGAGTTCTGACCGAAATAAAGAGCGAGGAACCTTTTATTTCGTTAGTGACGCGCAAACGGAGGAGAAAACAGAATTCCCAGACGCCTGAACGAACACTTTGGGGCATTTTTTTTACCTATCAGTGCTTTTGTTATTACGGTTAGTACGATAAGACTTGGTATATCTTACATTTTGTCTCGTACCTCGGCTTGCTTTTAATGATTCAAGTCTCGCCTTTTTTCTCGTCGTATTTAATCTTCCTTATATAGATTTACTTTTTTGCTTACAACTAACATGGAAAAGAGAAGAAGGAAGGAAAAGAGAAAAGAAAGAAAAATGAAAATCAGAGTGAATTAAGTGGTCGGAAGAAAAGAAAGCGAGAAAGAGAAGAGAAAGAAAACATTAGAGATGAAAGTAATAGAAAGAGGAAAGGAGAGGCAGAAGAAACGAAGATGACAGAATAAAAGACTGGAAGAAAGGAAGGAAGAAAAGGAGGAAAGAAAAGAAACATATAAACCGGGAAAGAGAAGATTAGAGATGAAAGTAATAGAAAGAGGAAAAGAAAGGCAGAAGAAACTATGACGAAAAAATAAGAGACAGAAAGGAAGGAAGAGAAGGAGGAAAGAAAAGAAATATACTACCAATAAATGGAGACTAGAAGGGTTGAAACACGTATAAAAATTAAATGATAGGACTTAAGACACGAGATTATTTACCAAACTACATGGTTACGGTGGTGGTGGTGGTGATGGTGGTGATGGTGGTGATGATGAGAGGATGAGAGAAGGAGGTTGAATAGAGAGAATATATAAAATAGTTCAGTAATCGTGACATTTTTTTTCTCTACCATTCATATTTTCCTTTTTCTATGTTAACTCTCCTGTAAAAAATGATATCCTCCTCTCTTCCTATCTTCCTTTTCTCTCTTTATCCAACCTCCTTCTTCCATACTCTCATCTCCCTCTTTCATTATTTCTCTTCTCTCTTTCAAACCCTCATCACCACCACCACCACTATCATCACCACCGCCACCTTCATCATCATTTACACAAGCATTCTCATTACCTCCCCACCGCCATCAACACTCCTTTCCTCCTCCTCTTCTTCTTCCTCCTCCTCCTCCACATTCTTCCAAGGCGAACACGACAAACATCTTCACAGGGATAGTTTCTCTTTCCATCTTCAGCTCTCCATCTTCATCTCCCGGTCATATCTCTCTCTCTCTCTCTCAGAAACGCTGTAATGAAAACTCCACAAATTTAATTCCTGACTCGCATTCTCTCTCTCTCTCTCTCTCTCTCTCTCTCTCCGCCATGAACGTCGTCTCTAATCTTTCCTTAGCCTCTTTCCTCTTACCTCCTCCTCCTCCTCCTTTACTTTCTCGTATCCTCCTCTTATTACCTCTATTGTTCTTCACACTAAAAATTATCCTACTCCATTTCCTTCTTCTTTTGGCCCATTCTTCTCTCCTACTCCTCTTCCTCTTTCCTTCCGTTAAGTAGTTGGTTCCTATCTTCCTCTAACACCATATCCTTCTCCTGTTTCTTTATACTTATTCTATTTCTACTTCTACTCCTCCTATTCCTACTTTCATTCCAGTAATAACCACTTTCTTTACCTAGTCTTTCTTTATTCCTTACTTTCTCTACTTCCTCTCTTCCTCCTTTCCTTTCACCAACTACTTATCATCGCTTTCCCTTACTCCGTACTCTCTTTCCATCTTCTGCTCCTTCTTTACTTCCACTAACTATTATCCTCGTCTTTCTTAATTCCTTACTTTCTCTCCTTCCCCTCTTCCTCCTTTCCTTTCACCAACTACTTACTCCCTATCCCATCTTTCCCTTACTCCTTACATTCCTTTCAGCTTCTTTTCCTTCTTTACTTTTAACCTCTTTCTTTATTCCTTAGTTTCTCTCCTTCCTCTCTTCCTCCTTTCCTTCCACCAACTATTTACTCCCTATCCCAGCTTCCCCTTATTCTTTACTTTCCTTCCAGCTTTTTTTCCTTCTTTACTTCCACTAACGTTCTTAATCATAGCCTTCCCTAACTCTTTACTGCCATTTCCCTTTGTCTCCTCCTCCTTCCGTTGCCTCCCTTTATTTCCACATCCCCTCCACCTACTTCTCTTTCCTTCCATATTATATTTAGCCTTATATTTACATTTCCATTACCCATTTTCCCTTTCCACCTCTTCTTCTTCCTTTCCATAGCCTTCCCTTACTTCTGCCTTCCCCTTCCTTCCCTTCCTCCGCTAAACGCCGCAAACCGTCACGCGCGCGGCTCTGGAACCCTTGCAAGGTGGGCCAAGTTTTCAGCTTCCTGCCTCTCAGTCTCGTTAGGTTAATAGCGACACTCTCAGGCCACTCAGGCGAGGAGGCGGATGAGGGAGAGAGAGAGAAAGGAAGATGCAAGGAAGTAAGGGAGGGACAGGAGAGATGGGAGCGGAGAGGAAGAGGGAGACGGGGATGAGGGGAGAGAGAGAGAGAGAAGATGCTTGGAGGCTGAAAGTCAGATAAAGAGGAGAGGGAGGGGGATGGGATGGAGGAGAAACAGATGCAAGAAAGCTAAGAGGAACAGGGAGGGGAAGGGAGAGGGATGAGGAGAGAGAAAAGAGGAGAGAGAGGTGGAAAGGGGGAAGAGAGAGAGAGAGAGAGAGAGAGAGAGAGAGAGAGAGAGAGAGAGAGAGAGAGAGAGAGAGAGAGAGAGAGAGAGAGAGAGAGAGAGAGGGGGGGGAGGGGGGGGGGGCAGATGCGAGGAGGGTTGTATTTCCGTGTTGCGGTGTTGTATATTGCTATTGTTTCAAGAGGAGGAGGAGGAGGAGGAGGAGGAGGAGGAGGAGGAGGAAGGAGTATATGCATGTGGGAGGATATGTGGTGAAGGATATGACTCGCAGGAACTGAAAGAGGAGAAGGAAGAAGAGGATATGGAGGAGGAGAAGAGGGAAGAGGAGGAGGAGGAAGAAGAGAGAGGAGAAGAAGAAATAGTATGTGGTAGCGATTAGGTGAAAGATTTGGAAGAAGAAAACGAGGAAAATAAGAGGTAGCGAATCTGAAAGAGGAGGAGGAGGAGGAGGAGGAAAAGGAAGAGGAGGAAGATGAGGAGGAGCCACAGGAGAAAGAGAAGGAGGAGGAGGAGGAGAAAGAAAAGGAAGGGAAAAAAAGAGTAAGAAGAGAAGGAAGGAGGAGGAAAAAGAGGAAGCACAGGAGAAAGAGTAGAAGGAGAAGGAGAAAGAAAAGGAAGAGAAAAAAAGAGTAAGAGAAGGAAGAATAGGAGGAGGAAAAAGAAGAGGCACAGGAGAGTACAAGGAGAAGGTGAAAGAAAAGGAAGGGAAAAAAAGTAAGAAGAGGAGGAGGAAGAAGAGGAAGAGAAGGAAGAGGAAGAGGAAGGTGTTATTTTTCAGACGCAGCTTCAGTTCCAAAATTATCCTTCCTTTCCTTTCCATTTTATTTTCTCTCTATTTTTTTTTTGCCCGGATTACGAAACGTCTCCCTTGAAAAGATGAGGAAAAAGGAAACAAAAGTCATGATTCCTTTCCCTCTCTCTCTCTCTCTCTCTCTCTCTCTCAAGGTCATTCCCATCGGCTCGAGACTGAGGGATGTCAACAAGGAGATAGGGAGTGTATGTGTCATGTTCCCAGCTGGAGGAGGAGGAGGAGGAGGAGGAGGAAGGATGGAAGGGAAAAGGGAAATGATAGAGGCAGGAAAACAGTGGAAGGGGAGAGAAGGAAGGTTAGGGAGAGAGGGAGGAGAGGGGAGTAGGGAGTAGAAGGAAGGTAAGAGGGAGAATGGGAGGAAAAGGAGAAGGAAGAGAGGGAGGAAGGGGGGCAGGGAGGAGGAGACACCCAGGAGGAAGGAAGGAAGGTAAGGTAGGTTTGAGGGAAGAAGGAAGGGAGAGAAAAGAAACGAAGGAAGTAAAGGAAAGAGGGAGAGGAAGGATGTTGAAGGAGAATGACAGAAGGAAAAGGGAACGAGGAAGGGGTAGAGACGGAGAGACGGGGGTAGGAAGGAGGAGGAAGGAGGAAAGAGGGAAAAAGGGAAACAAGTAAAAAAGGACAGAGGAACAGGGTAGGGAGGAGAGAAGAGGCAGAGACGGATGATGAAAGTGAAAGGGAAAAGAGGAAGGCAGGAGGAAGGGAGAAGAGATAAAGAGAGAAAGGGAAGGGCGAGGAGGAAAGAGAGAGAAAGAAAGAAAGGAAAGTTAAATGCAAGGAGGAGGAAGAAACGTTGTAAAGGAAAGGATAAATGAAGGAAAGGCAGGAAGGAAAACAAGAGGAAGGAGCAGAGGAGTTGAAGGAAGATGATGATGATGAGGAGGAGGAGGAGGGGAAAGGAATGGGAGAGCAAGAGAAGTTGAAATGAAGTGAGGGAATGGAGTCGTGAAGGAGAGGAAATGGAGGGAGGAAAGGAAGAGGTGATGGAGGGAAGGAAATTAGGGAAGGGAAGGAAGTGAGAGGAGGTAAAAAGTGGAGGAGAGAGAGAGAGAGAGAGAGAGAGAGAGAGAGAGAGAGAGAGAGAGAGAGAGAGAGAGAGAGAGAGAGAGAGAGAGAGAGAGAGAGAGAGAGAGAGAAGGGAAAGGAAGAAAGGACGTAGAGGAAAAAAAGATAGAAGAAAAATGAAAGGAAAATGAAAAAAAATAAGAAAAAAATACTAACAAAAAAAATATGACCTTATATTTTTTGCTTTATATCTCAGGTTTGTGTGTGTGTGTGTGTGTGTGTGTGTGTGTGTGTGTGTGTGTGTGTGTGTGTGTGTGTGTGTGTCCCCAACGAGTCCTTTTCCGGTCACCTCGCTCATCCTAATCTATGCACCTCCCTCTCCCTCCCTCCCTCCCTTCCCTCCCTCTCACTCTTTCACTCCCTCCAAAACATCACCTGAATGAAGCTTGGACAATGAAGACAAAGGGAGCGGGAGGCCTACGAAACAACAGGAGAAAACAACAGCAAGAAGAAGACAACAGTTCCAATTCTCGAGTTTCTTCATCACCATTTTGCTTCATCCAACCTACCCTCTCCTCCTCCTCCTCCTCCTCCTCCTCTATCTCTCGTCTCTCTCTCTCGCGGCAGAATGACCATCGACGTGAAACAATACAGTCCCTTCCTCCCTCCGTCCCTCTTCTCTCCCTTCTTTCCTCCCTCCTCCGCCTGGCTATTGAGAACGCATAAGGTTTTCGTCCGTCAAAGGCATTTCCAGCGTGTTGTGTTTTTTTATATGTATTTCCTCGGCGCGCGCTCTCAAAAGAATGACACACACACACACACACACACACACACACACACACACACACACACACACACACACACACACACACACACACACACTAGAGCGAGAGAGAGAGAGAGAGAGAGAGAGAGAGAGAGAGAGAGAGAGAGAGAGAGAGAGAGAGAGAGAGAGAGAGAGAGAGAGAGAGAGAGAGAGAGAGAGAGAGAGAGAGAGAGAGAGAGAGAGATTCAAAAATATACCCTTAGCTGAAACCGTATGGAAAGACAAAAAAAGAAAAGAAAGAAAAAGGAAATAGCCAAAACAATAAATAGAGGAAGGAAAAAAAAGAGAAATATATTGCTTTATTTTTTTTTTACTTTATAGGAATAGAATGAATGAATGGAAAGAGGAAGAGGAAGGAGGAGGAAGAGGAGGAGGAAAAAGTGATAAAAGGGTGAGATGGCAAATAACGTAAAAAAGAGAAGGAAAGGAAGAAAGGGAGGAAAATAGAAGGAGGAAGGAGGAAAGAGAAAAAAAGAGAGAAAAATGTGGAAGAGGAGGAAAGGAAAGGAAGGGCGGATGAACACAAACGAAGATGATGGGGAAAAAAGAAACAAAGAGGAAAGAAACAAAAAAATAGAACAAGAGAGAAGGGAAAAAAAGAAACAAAGAGGAAAAAAACAGAAAATAGAACAAAAGAAGGAAATACAGAGGAAAGTGGACACCAAACGTCAGACAATGAAGAGAAAGAAAACAATAACACTGGAAGAAAGAAAGACAGGAAAACAAAGAAGAAAAGAGAGGAAGGAAGATTGGAAGTGGATGGAACGAAAGGAAAAGAAAGGGAGGGAGAGGCTGAAAGGAGGAAGATAGTAACGATGAAAGGAGGGAGAGAGAGAAAGAAAAATAAAATAGGAAAGGAGAGAGAGAGAGAGAGAGAGAGAGAGAGAGAGAGAGAGAGAGAGAGAGAGAGAGAGAGAGAGAGAGAGAGAGAGAGAGAGAGAGAGAGAGAGAGAATGTATACGGAAGAGATGAGAGAAATAACGAGAGAGAAGGGGAGAAGTGGAGAGCACGAAGGAGAGATAGACAGACTGAGAGACAGGAATGGAAGAAGAGGAGGAGGAGGAAGAGGAGGAGATAGAGAAGAGAGTAGATATGAGAGGAGGACACAAAAAAGTGATAAAGAAGGGAAGAAGGGAAGGAGCTGAAGTAGAAGGCTTGAGTGCATCTTCTAAATGTTCTTTTGATTCTCTTTCTACACTCAAAAGAAGACGGGAAAGGAAGAAAGGAGGAAAGAAAAGGAAGAAAAAAAGTAGAGGGTTAAACTTCATCTTTCAACTATCTCTCTAATTATCTTCCTTGCTTTAAGAGAAAAAGAAACAGCCTAAAAGATATACTAAACGGGAAGAAAAGAAAGGAAGAAAACGGGGAGGAGAAGATAGGAGGTAGCTAAGAATTCAATACGTCTTTTAACTTATTTTATTTCCTTCCGTCCCTCAGGAGAAAAATAAACAGAGACAAAGAGAACAGAAGAAAGAAAAGAATAGAAGGGAAGGAGAGAAAAAAGAGAAAAAGGAAAGGAAGGATCTAGGAATTCAATACATCTTTTAACTTACTTTATATCCTTCCGTCCCTCAGGAGAAAAATAAACAGAGACAAAGAGAATAGAAGAAAGAAAAGAATAGAAGGGAAGGAGAGAAAAAAAGAGAAAAAGGGAAGGAACGATCTAGGAATTCAATACGTCTTTTAACTTACTTTATATCCTTCCGTCTCTCAGGAGAAAAATAAACACAGACAAAGAGAATAAAAGAAAGACGGAAGAGAAGGAAGGGAAGTTGAGAAAAAAAGAGAGAAAGAGGGAAGGAAGGATCTAGGAATTCAATGCGTCTTTCAAGTGTTATTCTGTTTCTTTCCCGTTATTTAAGATTAGAAGAAACAACAGACAAACAAGAACTAAACAGGAAAGAAAAGAAGAGAAAGAAGAAGAAAGGAAAAGAAATGGAGGAAAAACACACACACAAACATACATTAAACGAAAAGAGAAGGAAAAAAAAGAAAAATTACAAGAAGAGACGGAATAAAATAAAATAACAGAAGACAGGAAAGGAAGGTAAGAGAAGAAAAGGAGCGAGTCTTCAATTGAACGCGTCTTATACCAGTCATTCCATCACACCCTCTCCCCGCCCCTCAAGCGATCAATACCCGCCGTCAACGCACGTGCTAATTGGAAGGCACCCTCGCCTCGCCTCACTTCGCCGCGCCGCCAGACCAGACAAAACACGGAGACTCGATTAATACTGGGTGACTCTGCTTCGTTCTGGATCACTTTAGATGGGACGAAGAAGGGTAGGGAGGTAGGTAGGTAGGAAGGGAAGAAGGGAGGGAAGGAGAGAGAGAAGGAAAGACAGGTAGGAAGGGGGTTTAAAAGGTAGGGAAAGAAGGAAAATTATATAAGAAAGGGGTTGATAGGGTGTGTATTTAGGTAGGTAAGTAGGTGAGAGAGAGAGAGAGAGAGAGAGAGAGAGAGAGAGAGAGAGAGAGAGAGAGAGAGAGAGAGAGAGAGAGAGAGAGAGAGAGAGAGAGAGAGAGAGAGAGAGAGAGAAGAAAGCAAGAAAATAATTAATAGGAAGAAAGATAAGAAAGATAGAAAACAAGTGAAAATAAAGGAAAAAAAAAAAGGTGAGAGAGAGAGAGAGAGAGAGAGAGAGAGAGAGAGAGAGAGAGAGAGAGAGAGAGAGAGAGAGAGAGAGAGAGAGAGAGAGAGAGAGAGAGAGAGAGAGAGAGAGAGAGAGAGAGAGTCAGAATCAGTCAGGTACATTCACCACTAAACTACACAGGACACCCACCCTTCAATTCTCACCCTTGCACACTAACACCACAAGACTGAAAATCCCTTGGCCGTGTTACCTCCTTCCACGGACCTTAACGGCGCCGTATCTCCCCCATTAGAGGCATTTATAAGGGCTAATGGAGGCGGCGGGAGTACTATCTGGACGGCGGACAGGTGAGTGGCAGGTAAGGGCCGCCGGATACACCACCTGTCGACACCTGAAAATTGGCTGTTCGGTGACACGTCTTGATTTTTTTATGGTTGTGATTTTTGGGGGGATATTTTAATGTTTGTTTCATTTGGTTTTCTTTGGTTTTGTGTTGAAAGTTGTTTTTGTGTTTTGTATATGTGTTTTGGGGAGGGGTTTGGGGTCTTCTTCTTCTTCTTTTTCTTTTTCTTCTACTTCTTCTTTTAATAATAATGATAATAGTAGAAATAATAACAACACGAGAAACAACAACAGAGATGATGATAATGATAGTAATAGTAATAATAATAATAATAATAATAATAATAATAATAATAATAATAATAATAATAATAATAATAGCAAGAAAAACAACATTATCCAACCGAAGCTGCAGGAGTAATAAAACGGGAAAGCGAAGGAGACAGAAGAGGATGAGGAACTGGAGAAGACTCAAGAAGAAAAGGAGGAGGAGGAGGAGGAGGAGGAGGAGGAGGAAGAGAATTTGTAAGTGGGAGTAAGCAAGATGAACGGAATATACAGAAGAGAGATGATAAAGAAACTCTCTCTCTCTCTCTCTCTGCCCCGTATCCTTGGCCCACTAATGGATAACTCACCATTACGAGGAGCACCCTGACCCTTGCACTCTATACAAATATGGCTGATTAATGGCCTCCTTCTCCTTGCCTGCTCCTGCTACATGCTATTAGCGAGCGTAAGAGCTTATACCCCGCCCACTCCTACTTCTCCTGATCGCGTGATTGGAAGCTGGGTTGAGGCTAAATGGTTCCCAACGTGACTTAATGTATGTGCTAAGTGGGCGATGTGCCTTTTATGCTCATCTTCATCATCATCATAGACCACTGAATAGCAAAGGCCTTTTCCAACGTTTTCATACTCTTTTTTTTCTTTCTCTCTGATGTTAGTGTGCTCTATCATACTCCTGTAAATGCTCTAGTCTCGTCTCTCCATCTGATTCTGTATCTGTCCTGACTTCTACAAAATCCACGTCCCAATAAGTTTACTCTCATTGCTCATTCGTTATCGGTTCAACGTATCAAATGGCCTTCTCACGCCAAATATGATACATTTTAATTTTTTTTGCCTCTAATCCATAAGCTTGACTTGTTTCTCCGTGTTAGATCCAGCCTGTTCTATTCATTCCCTCACTAGGAAGCCTTTGTGTTGATTTGAGTAGTGGAACACCTTATTTGTTACCCTAAAACCTCCCTGCTACTACTATCACCACCACCACCACGATTTCACTACTATGATAAAGCTAACTTTTATCTAATCTAAGAAGGAGAGGAAGGAAAGAGGAATGTAAGGAGGGAAAGCGTGAATTGGCTCGGGGAGGTAGAGGCCGCCAAGCACCTCACTCTGATACAGGACCAGCCCCTCACCTGATGCTAAACTAAGTGAACGCGTTACATGACTGAGCCGAGATGTTATACTCATCCCTTTACTTAAAACTGCAATGATAATCTCCCCTTTTACACGCCTTGTTTAAGAAAGTACCAAAACCTCACTCTGATACAGGACAAGCCTTTCACCTGATGCTAAACTAAGTGAACGCGTTACATGACTGAGCCGAGATGTTATACTCATCCTTTACTTAAAAATGCAATGATAATCTCCTTGCTTACACGCCTTGTTTAAGAAAGTACAAAAAACACGTCCATGCACCCATTAATAATTCAGACGGGTTTGAAAAAAATAGTTTAGAGAAGTTGAATAAAACAAAGGAGGCGCGGAAAAAGTTAAGAAATATAACAGCAGTTCGTATCCATTAGTTATGTGTGTCTGCTAAATAAATCCTTGCAACACATACACACGCAGCGAGACTATGGAGCAAAATGAGGCAGAGAGAGAGAGAAAAAAAAAATCAACCTATTCTACCTATTCACTATCACTTTTCCTTTCGGTGGGATTTGTATTTCATCCTGCTCCACGGAGGATACAGAACTGGATAAGAAAAGATTAAATGCATATGGAGGGAAGAGCGCAAGGAGGAAACGGAAATAGGAGAAGGAGGAACAAAAGGCGGAGAAGGAGGACGAGGAGGATGGAAATGAAAGAAATGACAGATATGGAAGAGAAGGGAAAGACTAAATAGGGAAAGAGAGCAACAGACACAGATAAAGCAATAAATAATGAAAGAAATGAAGGTGAGAGATAATAAATGAAAGAAGGGGGTTTCCTTTGGTGTAAAAAAAACTACCACCATTTAAACTTTTGTCTGTGTCTCCAAGAACATGCACTTTGCTAGTAGGTTGAAAAAACACGAATAAAGGAAATTGAAATGTAAAATAAGAAAACAATAGCACCACTTCGTCATTTCTTTCTCTACCTGAACATCCACTTTGCTCCAAGCTCGGAAAAAAACACGATTGCAAAAAAAGAATTGTGTTATAAAAAAGAAGAAATACAACCGCTTAATCTTGTGAGGGTCTGCCTGAACATCCACTTCGCTCCTAGCTTCAAAAAACACGAAAGAAAAAACTAATGCAAAATACAAAACTGTGACGTACATGTAAATTAAGGTTGAAAAAACACGAATAAGAAAAACGACATTGTGTTAAAAAAAAGAAAAAGAAAAAAAGAAAAAACACCACCACTTAACTGTTTGTCTGTGTCCTTTAACATCCACTTTGCACTTACGTTGGAAAAACACGACTAAAATAAGAATTGTGATTTAAAAAAGAAAAGAAAAACACCACCACTTAACTGTTTGTCTGTCTCCTTTAACATCCACTTTGCTCTTACGTTGGAAAAACACCAATAAAAAAAGAATTGTGATTTAAAAAAGAAAAGAAAAACACTACTTAACTGTTTGTCTGTGTCCTTTAACATCCACTTTGCTCTTACGTTGGAAAAACACGACTAAAATAAGAATTGTGATTTAAAAAAGAAAAGAAAAACAACACCACTTAACTGTTTGTCTGTCTCCTTTAACATCCACTTTGCACTTACGTTGGAAAAACACGACTAAAATAAGAATTGTGATTTAAAAAAAGAAAAGAAAAACACCACTTAACTGTTTGTCTGTGTCCTTTAACATTCACTTTGCTCTTACGTTGGAAAAACACCAATAAAAAAAGAATTGTGATTTAAAAAAGAAAAGAAAAACACCACCACTTAAATGTTTGACTCTGCCTGAACATCCACTTTCCTCATAGCTGGGAAAAAACACGAAAGTAAATACAAAAACCCAAAACAAAACTAAACCGTGATGTACATGCAAATTAAGAGCAAATCAAGACTAAATTAACCGAGTGCATGACGCTGCTGCTGCCGGCGGAAACAACATCAATGAAAAACAACAACGAATCTCACAGAAAACAACGGAGGGAGAAAAAATTGTGGCGTGCAGCAGAAGCAAAAGGAAAAAAATACTTGCGACCTTCATGATTCTGTTGTTTATTGTGCCTTTCATTTTGTTACATGTTAGAGAAGAAATAAATGAATAAACGTTGTGGAAATGTTAAAGAGATAAAGAAAGGCTATAGAGAAGAATATGAAGGAATAGGAGAATAAGGAAATGAATGTTAGTTAGATGTTAAAGATAAAGAAAACAGAGAGAAATGAAAATGAAGGGAAAGCATATGAATGTAAGTAAGATGTTAAAGATAAGATAAAGAAGACATAGAGGAATAAAAAAGAATAAAAGAATAAGTAATGAATGAACACTGTAAAAAAAAAAAAGGAGATAAATATGGAAGAAAAGGAAGGAATAGGAAAACTAGTAAAAAGAGTAACGTTGGGAAGATGATTAAGGTAAAAGAATGACGGCATGGAAGAAGATAAAGAATAAGAAAATAAAAGAGGAATAGGAGATGACGTCAAAAAAGAAAGAAAACGTCGTAAAGAAGTTAAGAATATTAGAAAGACAACGAAGAAATATGAGAAACAGGAGAATAGAAAAATAGTTAAAAAGAAGACAATAAAGAAGAAAAAGGAGGAAAATGAGGAAAAGGAGAATAAGTATAGATGTCAGGTAGAAGTTCCGAGTGTAAGGAAGAGAAGGAAGAGGAGGAATCGGAGGAGGAGGAGGAGGATAAAGAAGGAAAATGAGAGAAAAGATTGAAAACGGAGGATAACAATAGAAAAAGAGACGAAGGATGGTAAATAAAAAGAAGAGGAAATATAGAAAGCAATCGGAGGAGGAGGAGGAGGAGTAGCCAGCCTTCGGGAGACTAACTAATGGCAGGAATTAATGGTTCAGACGAAGACTTCCAACACGTGACAGAAGCGGAGGAGAATTTGACCGCTGGTGACGAGGAAACGATGGCGGCAAGATGGCGATGTAAACAGAGGAGGAGGAGGAGGGGGAGGAGGAGGAGGAGGAGGAGGAAGCCAAGGAAAAGGAGGAAGAGTAATAGAACAGGAAGGATAAGGAGGAGAAAGAGTAACAGACGAGGAAAGATAAGGAGGAGAAGGAGGAGGGGAAAGAGGAGGAAGTAGAGGAAGAGAAGGAGAATTAACAAAAGAGGAAGGATAAGGAGGAGGAGGAGAAGGAGGAGGAAGTAGAGGAAGAGGAGGAGGATTAACTGAAGAGAAAGGATAAGCTAGTGGAGGAGGAAGGGAGAAGAAGGAAGAGAGTAAAAGCGGGGAGGAGGAGGAGGAGGAGGAGGAGGAGGAGGAAGGGAAATAAAGAACAATAAATACAAGACATCGGAAAGAAAAAGAGAAGGAAGATAGAAAGAAAACAATATATGGATCACAGGAAGACAGGGGAGAGGAGGAGGAGGAGGAGGAGGAGGAGGAGGAGGAGGAGGAGGAGGGAGCGTTATGTAAATTAACGTTGTGTTGCCAAGGTTGCTCCACTTCATCTTGGTTCCTCTAAGTTTACAGGAGGAGGAGGAGGAGGAGGAGGAGGAGGAGGAGGAGGAAAAAGAGGAGAAGGAAAACGAGTAGGATGAAGCAAAACAGAAGGAAAAGAAGTAGGGAAGGAGGACGAAATATTGAAAGGAGAAGAAGGAAGAGGAAGAGGAGGAGGAAAGGGAAGGAAAAAGGAAGAACCACTATAAAAGAACAAAAAATCCTCATAACAAAAATAATTGCACAGAAAAATAAAAGAAATAACAATAAACGAATTCTAGCATCACTCCACTATCAACAACAAAAACAACAACAACAAAGAAATAAACAATGGCGACTATAACCAAACTGATCCACAACGACAGAATTAACAAGAAGGAGGAGGAGGAGGAGGAGGAGGAGGAGGAAGAGTATGTAACAGAAGAGGAAAGAGGAGGATAGAGCAAAAGGGAGGAAGGAGTAGTAGGAAAGGAGGAGAAACAGGCGTAGGAGGAGAAGGAAGAAGAGGAGGAGGAGGAGGAGGAGGAGGGAAACAAAGAACAATAACTCCTAAAAAAAATACATGAAAATACTCAAGATTCCATAACAAAAAGAAGAAAAAAATATCACACCAACCTTACACACGAAATACAAAACAAAACAATAAAACAAACATAAAATACATATCATTCTTTTCAGCGCGTCCAATAATTAATTAAAAAAAGAATCCACTCACTCATTATTATTATCAATACAGGATGAATGAATGAATGACGTTAAGGGCGGACTATAGTGATTAATATTATCCGCCTTTTTATCATTGCTATTATTATGCTGCTCGGAAGGCCAAGCGAGCACATGCAAATACAATATTCTTTTAACCCGGTTACTATCGCTGCATATATTTGTTTTGTATTATTCCGGAGAATCTAAATATTTAAAAGGAACTAACTCATTTTTTTGTGGGTGTGGGTGGGTGGGTGAGCGGGGGGTGGGAGTATGAGGGGGATGAGTGTGTGTGTGTGTGTGTGTGTGTGTGTGTGTGTGTGTGTGTGTGTGTGTGTGTACCTCAATCTATCTCTTTATCTTTCTGTGTATGTGTCATTAATAAACTTATCTATCTAACTGTCTATCTATCTATCTATCTATGTATCTTTCTATCTATCTATCTGACATTAATAAACCAATCTATCAGTGTATATGCTTGTCTGTCTATCTATCTATGTATCTCAGCCATTTATCAATCTATGTATATATGTATCTATGTATGTAAATGCCTTCAACTATATAAGGGAATCAAATCCTCCACCTATCAACACTCAAAACACCCTTTCAATGCAATCCAATCCCAGTCGATCCATCACGACCAACGTCTCCACCTCTATAGTCCCCGGCAATCCTTCTTACGTACCTTTCTTTCGTCAATGAATCTTAGTCCTGCCTCTCCCTCTCTCTCTCTCCCCGCCAGCCGCCTCCCTTTATCGCAATCCATCTTATCTTTCAATATAAATGCTAAGTCCTCGGCCCAATATTTCCTTCTACACTTACTGGCGGACAATGCGAAGCGAAATCATGTGCATGAGAAGAAGAAGGAGACGGAGGAGGAGGAGGAGAGGGATAAATGGACGGGGTAGGAGGAGTAGGAGGAGAGGGAGAAATGGACGGGGTTGAAGAGGAGGAGTAGGAGGAGGAGGAGAGAGAGGCAAGAAGATGGAAAAGACGTCGATGGAAAAAAGGAAAAGGAATGAGAAGAAAAGCGAGAAATGCGAAGAAAAGAGACGAAAGGGATTAGATATGACAAAATGGAGGAGTAAAAAAGATTAAAAGAGGAGTTTGAGGAGGAAAAAGGAAGAAGAAGAGGAGGAGGAGGTGTTGATGGAATACCTGATGAAAATGCATTAGGCGTTTGGAAGGGAAAGAAAGAAAGGGAAAAAAATGATAGTGATGGGATCGAGATGAGAAAAAGGAACAAAAAAATGAGAATGGGAATATGAGACGTGAAAACAGAGAAGGGAAAGGAAGAAAAAAAGGATAAAAGGATAAAAAACGAAGAATGGGAAGATGAAAGACGTGGAAACAAAGTATGAAAACGAAAATAAAAGAAAGAAAATGAAAACTAGAAATGGATTAGAGGTAGTTTTTTTTTTCTTCGATATTTGTGGAAGAGGAAAGAAGGAAAATAAGAAGAGTACGAAGCAGACGAAGAAATATTACCCCCAAAAATGTATTACTCGCGATATATAAGAAAATAACATGACTTTAAGGCTGACACACACACACACACACACACACACACACACACACACACACCATATATACAACAACACAAACAACAAAAACAAAATATCAGTTCAACTCAATTTTGTTCACGCTTGAAATAAATATGAAAAACAAAATACCGAGTGACCCGAACTTTTTTTATGGAATGGTGATGGAAGGGGAGGAGAGGAAGGGGGGGAGAGGAGGTGTGATGGAGGGGACGAGAGGAAGAGGTAGTGATGGAGAAGGGAGGAGAGGGAGGGGCTGTGATGATGGGGTGGAGGAGAGGAAGAGGGAGGAAGGGGGGTGATGGGGGTGGGGGTTATGGGGGGGGAGGGGTGTGCGCTCCCTCTGCAGTTACTCAAAATAAATGGGACGAAAAACCAATTTGAGTGTCACAGAAATGGGAGAGGAAGGGGGGAAGGGGAGGGGGCGTAAAGGGAAGGCGAAGGGGGGGGAGGGGGGAGAGTGCTTGAGCAGAGAGAGAGAGAGAGAGAGAGAGAGAGAGAGAGAGAGAGAGAGAGAGAGAGAGAGAGAGAGAGAGAGAGAGAGAGAGAGAGAGAGAAACTGAACTAGAAAAGGGAAAGGAAAGGTAAGTAGCCTTCACTTTAAAAAGGATATGGAAGAAAAAGTATACTGAAAAATAAGAATTAGGAAAAGCTCATCGAAGAAGGAAAAGAAGAATGTATAGAACGCAAAAAAAGGGAAAAACAGGAAAGTGATCGGAAGAAAATCCTTAAAAATAGGATAACAAGAAAAAGGAAAGGAAGGGAAAGTACAGTGGAAAAGGAAAAGGAGCGAATAGAACACTGAAAAAGGGAAAGGCAGGTAATGTATATTCGAAAAAAAGCAAAAAAAGTAAATAAGAAAAGGGAGAAGCAGGAGTAGATTAGATGTGGGCCAAAAGTATACGGGAAGGGGAAAAAAAGTATATTGAAAAAGGAAAAAAAAAATAGGTATACAAGCAAAGGAAGAAAAAGTGAGTGTACACATATCGGAAAAGGTACAAAAAATGAGCATATCCCCGCGGGTAAACTCGCTACAACATTATCGAAAACGAGGAACATTACACAGGCAGGAACCCGAGGCGGACCTTAAATAACTTGCAAAGGAAACCAAGTCGACGCTTTAAAAACTTTGCCTCATAACACTCCCCCTGACCCGACCCAACTCTCTCTCACATATTATTTACGCCTTTCTAAGTCTCTTCTTTTTCTTCTCATTTTTACTAACTTCCTAAATCCTCTCCTCCCTTCCTTTCCTTCCTTCCACTTTCGTTCTTCTTCTTTATTTTTCTCCTCCTTATTCTTCTTTTCCTTCCTCCTTTTCAGCCTTCTCTTCTATGCCTCCACTTTTTTCTTTTATCTTTCTTCAGCTCTCTACATCATTCTTTGTCTCTTCTCCCTCCTCTTTCTCTTCCTCTTCATTCTCCTTTTCAATCGTCTCTTCTATCTCAATCTTTTTCCCTGCAATATCATTCCTTGTCTGACCTTCTCTCTTTCTTCCTATTCCTTAGTATTTATCCTTCCTCCTCCTCTTCCTTCTCTTTCTTCCTCCTCAACCTTCTCGCCCATTCCTTCTCTCCATCTTTTTTCCAGCCATTTCCTTCCTCGTCTCATTTTCTGTTTATTTCTCTTCCTTTACCATATATCCTTCCTCCTCCTCCTCCTCCTCCTCCTAAACCTCCCCCCACACCTCACTACGACTTCTTGATATCACAATCCGATCTGTAAGTCTGCGTCTCGGGCTCCTGGTTCTGTAATGCCGTAAAGAACGCGGAAACTCATATGAAGACCGGAGACTGAGGGGACCCATTCTTCCTTCCCCTCGCCTGCACGTACGAGGGGAAGAACGGGAGTGAGAGTAAGGGGAAGAAGGGGCGATGGAGTAGAGTGGAAAGAAGGAGAATGAGAGCAAGAGGAGGAAGGGAAGTTAGAGGGAAGGAAGGAAGGGTAGGGATAGTGAAGGGAGGAGGGGGAAGTGAGTGAAAAAAGGGAAGGGAGGGAAAGCGAGGGGAAGGAAGGGAGTGAAAGTGAGAAGAAGGGGAATTAGAGACAGGGGAAGAAAGGGAGGGAGAATGAGGGGAAGTAGATGAGGAATAGAGGGGGGAAGAAGATGAATTGAGGGTGGGAAAAAAGAGGAAGGAAAGTGAAGGGGAAAAGGGAGTGTGGCGTAGAGGGGAAGAAGAAGAGGGAGAGAGAGGGGAAGGAAAGGAAGGAGAGTGAAGGGAAGAAGAGAAGGGAAAACATGTGAATCAGTCTGTCTGTCTGTCTTTGCTTACTCCCTTATCTCCCTCTCTGTCTCTCTTTTTATCAATTTCCTTTTCTTCCTCTTTTTTTCTTCTCCCCCCGTCCATCTGTCCTCTTCCTTTCTTCATCGTTCTCTTATCTTCGTCTCTCCACGTTCCTCTCTCCCCATTATCACTTTCCTTCTTCTTCTTCTTCGGGCAAAAGTTTCCAGCTCTCCTCCTCCTACTCTCTCTCTCTCTCTCTCTCTCTCTCTCTGACATGTCCTTCGTTCATCAATTTCTTTTTTCTCTTTACAAGTTTTCTTTCTTATTTTCATTCTTTTATCCTTATCTTATTTCTTCCTCTTCGTCTGTTACCGTCTTTACTTCCCTCGTTTTCATTTTTATCAACATTTTAATTTCATTTCCTGTTATCCATATTTTCCGACTCCCGGTTATTAGTTTTTTTTCTATGTTTTCAGTAGGATTAATTTTGTCTCGACCCCTTCTTTTCCCTTCTCTTCTCTTCTTTAACACACTAATGCCCACTCGCTTTAATTTTCCTACCTAGTTTCCTTCTCTTCTCTTCTTCATTTCTCTTTTCCTCTCTTCTCTTCTCTAACCAACTAATGCCCACTAGCTTTCATTTTCCTACCTAGTTTCCATCTTTCTCATGTCCTCTCTTCCTCCTCCTCCTCCACCTCCTCCTCGTCCTTCTCTGATCTTCTTACTCCAACACAATCTTTATTCGCGTGCCCCAAAGGTCTTTCATCTCGCTCGTCTTGCCTCTTCCTCTCTCATACGACACGTGCTACCTCCTCTCCTCCTCCTGCAACCTCCTTCTTCCCCTCCTCCTCCTCCTCCTCCTGCTTCAATTTCGCCTTCATATAGTAGGCTAACATTTCCCCTTCCGCCTTACAAAAATCTCACCACCTTCATCTCGCGACCCTTGCATTAACTTACCTGCCAACCCGACCTCAGGTGACTCACTATTCCCTAAGTCACCTGGGACCTACCTGACGCACCTGAGAATATGTGAGTAGGTGAGGAGCTAAGAGGGAGTTGTCAGGAAGGAAAGGGGCAGGGATTAGGTGACTCTCTCTCTCTCTTCTACCTTCCTTCCCTTAGGCTTGCTTTCTAATGGGAGTCTCGAGGTGTAGGGAAAGGTGTGAATGTGATTTGGTTTTATATGTATGTTGTTACGTGAAGGTTGAAGGTTAGGTTAGGTCATAAGGGATTGGTGTTTGGGTACTTGGTGTTGGTTTGTGTTAGTGTTGAGGGTATGAGGTTGATATAGATAGATAAATAGATTGATAGATGGATAGATAGTGGAAATGATAACGGCAATACAAACCCTATTCTCTCTCTTTCTTTGTTTGTTTCCTCTCTTCCTCTCTTTCTTACCATCACTTTCTTTTTTGTTATTTTCATTCTTGCAATCTTTTTTTTTCTTTCTTGCTTTCATCCTTTCTCTGTTTGGTTAGCTCATTTTTTTCTTGTCTTTCTTTTTTTTTATTTTTTTATTTCCTTCTCTTTCACTCCTGTTACTCTGTTTCCAAGTTACTGTTTATGCTCTACTGCTGTTCTCTCTCTCTCTCTCTCTCTCTCTCTCTCTCCCTGAAGCGCACGGTTTACTGCCAGAAGCTAAAAATAAAAAAAAAGTGTTCGTGTGCGTCTGTAAAGAAAGAAATATATATGAAAGGCAGTGAGGAAAAAAGGGGAAAAATAATAAAAGTATTGTTAGTACTCGTAGTGTGTGTGTGTGTGTGTGTGTGTGTGTGTGTGTGTGTGTGGGGTGAGGTGGGTCATGAGTGGTCTGGTTTCCCTCACACACACACACACACACGCACACACACGCACACACACACACACACACACACACACACACACACACACCATCCCTCAAACACCTTTCCTAAGACCGTCATTTTCAGAATCTCGTTGGTCAAGGAAACAGCAACATGAGATATTCAGGAGGTTGCCCGCTATTTCTTCTTCTTCTTCTTCTTCTTCTCCTCCTCCTCCTCCTCTTCCTCCTCCTCGATGTAAACAAATAGCGAAGACCGAACAGTGAATGCGAATCGTGAGCCAGAGACGAGACGAGTTGGTGCAGTGACGGAATAGAGAAAGATGACTGCAGAGAGAGAGAGAGAGAGAGAGAGAGAGAGAGAGAGAGAGAGAGAGAGAGAGAGAGAGAGAGAGAGAGAGAGAGAGAGAGAGAGAGAGAGAGAGAGAATGGTAGACAGATACAGAAGGACACAGACAGCCAGACACACACACACACACACACACACACACAGAGGATAAAAGTTAAGCAAATATTTACACAAGGAAATATTAGACGGATCTGTTTGTAAGTTCCTTTTTTTTATTTACTTTTTTTTCCCTTTAAACTCAACATTTCTTTTTCCCATTTCTTTTCTTAGACTAAAGGAAATTATTCACTTGATAAACATTATATTCCTCTTTTCATTCTCTCTCTCTCTCTCTCTCTCTCTCTCTCTCTCTCTCTCTCTTCTACTACAATTACAGTTTATCTTTTACTTTTACTTTCTCATTCCTTTCTTCTTCTTCCCCTCCTCCTCCTCCTCCTCCTTTTCTTCCCCTCTTCCATTTCTCCTCTTTTGCTTACTCGTCTTCCTCTTCCACTTCCTGTTTCACCTACACCTCTTCTTCCTCTTCTTTCTTCCTCCTTTCTTCTTCCTTCTCCTCCTCCTCCTCCTCAACCTTCTTCTACTCCTTTCCCTATTCTTCCAATCTCGACTTTCTACCTCAGTTACCCTTCCATTTCTTTTCTTTTTCCTTCCACCCTCCTCCTCCTCCTCCTCTTCTTCCTCCTCCTCCTCCTCCTCCTCCTCCTCCTCCTCCTTCCAAGACACCGCCCGATCTCTACCATTCTGAACTCAGCAAAATCTAATTCGCAACCGGATATGAGAGAGAGAGAGAGAGAGAGAGAGAGAGAATATGAAAGAAAAAGACTGGGCCAAGCGTTGTTTCCAAGTCACCTTCAGATCTCTCTCTCTCTCTCTCTCTCTCTCTCTCTCTAATGCACCACCATCACTACTATTACAAGGCCGTTACCATTTGTTCTCTCTACAATAAATGGAGTAAAGGAAAAAAGTTAACTGCAATAGGACAACGTGAAGGAACAGAAGAGGAGGAGGAGGAGGAGGAGATCTGAGTGGCGAATGAATGGGCAGGGGAAGTAAAGGGTGAAATAACTGAGATAGAAATTCGAGACGTGGAAGAATAGGAAGGAAGCGAAGAAGGGGAAGGCTGAAGAAAGGAAGGAAGGGAGAAGACATAGAGAAGTAGAATTAACAAAGGAAGAAGAGATGACGAACGAAAGAATGAAGAAGATAAAAGAAAACCAGTAAAGAGGGATAACAGTGGTAGACAAAAGAAGAACAATGGGAAAAAATAACATAAACGGAAGAGGAAAATACAGAACAAGAGGAGGAAAATAAAATGTCAGAAGAGGAGAAGAAAGAGGACGAAATGGAGGAAGAAGAAAAGGAGAGGCAAATAAAGGAATGACAGGAGAAAAAGAAGAAAGGAGGAGAGAGTAACTGGAGTAGAAACACGAGGAAGAGTGGAAGAAAATAACGGAAAGGAAAGAAAAAGGAAGAAAACAGCGGAAGGAAAAGAGGGAAGAGGAAATAAAGAAGAAGAACTAATAGCGAGGAGTAAGAGGAGGAGGAGAATGGAAAACGCATGAATGGAAGAGAAGAAGAAAAGGAGGAGAGAAACCGGAAGAACATGGAGGAAAGAAAGGAAAAATTACACAAAAAAGGAAGGAAGAAGACTCAGAGAAGCAGACTTAAAAAGGAGGAGGAAGAGGAGGAGAGGCAGGAAGAAGAAGAACGGAAAATTAAAGAAATGAAAGAAGTAAAAAAAAAAAATAAATACGAATGAGAAAAAGGGAAAAAGGAGAATACATAAGGAAAAAAAAAGAAGACTCAGAGATATAAATATACAAAAAAAGATCCAATTCCTAGAAGCAGTAAAAAGCCGTTGTGTACCGTTCGTGTTCGGGGAAGCGATAAAAAACGGAGATACATGAAGGGCACACGGCGTATATAGGACAGTCTGCCCTATAATAATTCACTCCTATACTACGGTGATTCTCCGGTCTCGTTTTCTTTTATATGTTGCTCTTCCCGTTTTCTTTTTCACCGGAGTACTTTTTTTTGTTTTCGTTGTTAATTTTGTGTTTTGGTTTTGGACTTATGGTTCTTTCTTTGTTGATTGCTTTTTTTTAATTTGTTTTTGTATTGCATTTTCTTTTTCTTTCTCTATTTCTTGTTTTTTGTTAATTTTCTTCCTCCTTTTCCTCTTCCTTTTCTTTACTCTTTGTTGTTTTCTTTTCCGTTTGAGTCTCTTTTCTTTTTTCTCGTTTTCTTTCTTCTCATTTTTCTTTTCTTCCTTTTCTCCTTTTTCATGTTCTAGTTTTTCTTCATTTTCCTGTTTTCCTTCTTCTTCCAGTTCTTCTTGTTTATCTTTTTCTTCTTCTCAGTATTAGTATTAGCATTAGTAGTACTGTTATTGTTATCATCATCATTTTCATATCCTTTCAACTCGCTTTCTGCTTCCCTCTTCGTCACTTTCTGTTGCTCATTCTCCTCCTCACTGCCTTAACTCTCTGACCCCAAAATTCTGATCTGACAAAAAGCCGTTCTCGCTCGGGCGCGTCCTGAGAATGGCTCGATTTATATAAATTAACTTATCTCACCTATTTTTCTCAGGTAAGGGAAGGGGGAGGGCGCCGCACCGTGATGGTAATGGACAATTTATTTATCACGTTACTCACCTCATTTCCGCAGCTTAAAGGAAGAGAGAGAAAGAAGGAAAGAAAGAGAGATGGCTGGTGAGTGAGGTTTTGGAAAGGTCACAAGCATATAGAGATAATGAGAGAAAAGTAGAGTCATAAAAGGGAGTAGGAAATGAGAACCTAAGAACTAATAAAAAAAACTAAGAAAGGAAAGAGATGGCTGGTGAGTGAGGTTTAGGAAAGATCACAAGCAAATAAAAGTAATGAGAGAGGAGAAGTGATAAAAGGAGTAGAAAAGGAAGAGTAGGGAATGAGAAACGGGAAACGAAGAAAGGAAAACTAAGAAAGGAAAGAGAAGGTTTGGTTGGGTGAGGTTTGGGAAAGATCACAACCGAATAAAGATAATGAGAGAGGAGTAGCGTGATAAAATGAGTAGAAAAAGAGGAGAAGGAAATATGAAACTAAAAAAAATAAGAAAGAAAAACTAAGAGAGGAAAGAAATGACTAGCGGGCAAAGTTTAGGGAAAGATCACAAGGAAATATTTCAATACATCTATAAGAACATAAGAGCATAAAAAGTATTGGTATAGTTTCCGTCTTACTGAGTCCGATTTTCTTATTCTTTGTGTAGGTGATGTTGGTAGTAGTAGTAGTAGTAGTAGTAGTAGTAGTTGTGTTGATAATGGTAGAAATAGAAATAGAGATAATGGTGTCAGTGTTTTTCTATATTTGCCATTATTTATTTCCTATAATGTTAATTCTTGTTTCGTCTCTCTCTCTCTCTCTCTCTCTCTCTCTCTCTCTCTCTCATCCTGTTGACTAAGGGCCAAACGCACTGCGCCAAACAGCATCCATTATGAACATGAGATGAATGCACTCAATCACACACACACACACACACACACACACACACACACACACACACACACACACTGATATACGTTAAGTGGGTGGTGAAGACGAACATCATGAAGGAGGAGGAGGAGGAGTAAGAGGAGGAGGAAGAGGAAAATAACGAGAAGAGGAAATAGCAAAACAAGAGGAATGACAGAGAACAAGGAGGAAATAAATTGTTAGGAGGAAAAAGAGAAAATGAAGAGGAGGAGGAAGGGGGGGGGGGGGGGAAAGAGGAGGAAGAGGAATCCTGTTTTAGGAAGGGAAAAGGAAACTCAGGGAAAGCAAAAGGAGAGAGGAATTAAAAGTCTTTCTCATGATTTCTCTCTTTTTCATCTCCACCTTGTCGGTTTTCCATTTCTCTCCGACTTCAATTACGGTTCAGGTCTTTCATCTTCCGCTTTCTTCCCCTTTCCTTCCTTCCCTTTATTTCGTCACCCTCTCTCTCTATTATCTTTCCCTTCCTTTCAGTTCATATCTTCCTCCATTCTTCCATTATCTTTCCCTTCCTTTCGGTTCTTCGTTTCTCTTATCCCCATTTTTCTTGTATATGTTATTTATCCTTCTTTTTCCGTCCACTCCCTTCGTTTCTTCTCCCTCCTTTCCCCTCCCTTTCCTTTGCTTCTTCTCCCTCTCACCTATAATTATCTTTCCTTCTTCGTTTTCCCGTCTCTCTTATTCCCTTTTCCTTCGTTTCATTGTTTTCCCTTTCCTTTTTTCCTTCTTTTCACTTAATTTCTTCTCCCTCTCTTCCATTGTCTTTCCCTTCTCTTTGTTTCTCTGTCTATGTTATTCTCTTTTCATCCGTTTCATTGAACTATTCTTTCTTCCCTTCTTCCTTATTTTTATTTTTCGCTTCCCCTTCCCTTCCCTTTATTTCCTCTCCCTCTCCTTCCTCCATTATCTCTTATTTCTCTTCTTTTTTATTCGTTTTTCTTATTCTCCTTCCTTTCGTTCTATTGTATTTTTCTCTCATTCTTTCTTTCTTGCTTTATTTTCGCTTTGTTTTCGTAATTTCCTATTTGCTTCCCTTCCTCTCCTTTCTCTATTCTTTCACTTCTATCTTTCCTTCACCTTCACCTTCATTTCTCTTTCCATTATTCAGCTCTCCTCTCCTTCCTTATTTATCTATTCTCTCCCTATCCTTTTCCTTATCATTCTTTTTTTCTCCTCTCCTTTCCTTTTCTTCCCTATATCTCTTCTCCCTCTCTTTATATCTTAATTTGTTTCCCTTTCTTTCCCTTCCTACTCTTTCCTTTCTTTCTTTCTCTATCCTCTTCCTTTCTCCACTTTCCTTCTCTACCTTTCCTTCCTTTCTTTCTCAATTCTCCTCTCCCAATCCTTATACTTCTCTTCTTTCCTTCCCTTCCTTTCCTAACCTCTTCTTCCCTCTCGCTTCCCGTCTCGTGATTAGCTAAACTTTTCTCGTTAAGTATAAAGACACGTAATTCTAGAAGCACTTTCTCTCAATTTCATCATAAACATTCCTTCTTAACTTCCCATTGTGTTCCTTTCCTTAGTCTTTACTTCCTACTTCTTCTTCCTCCTCCTCGTCCTCCTTCTCCCATTCCTTATCTGTATGTCGATCGCTCCGTCTCACTTTGTCTGCCTGGCCGCGTAATTTGTCTATCTCTCTGTCTCTGTCTGTCTGTTTTTGCTTCTCTCTCTCTGTGTGTCTCTGTCTGGGGCTGAAAAGTTATATATATATATATATATATATATATATATATATATAGAGAGAGAGAGAGAGAGAATGAGACACAAGCAATCAGTCACGAATCAAAAGCAATCTCAATCTCTCTCTCTCTCTCTCTCTCTCTCTTTCTCTCCCTGGCCAAACTCACCTCGCTGGGTTGTTGCCTGGAGGAAGAAGTTTGGCCGGGTAGTTTTAATTAGAGCCTTTGCACCTGTACCTTGGCGGGCCTCACCTGACGATAGCCATGCAGACAATGTTGTTGTTGTTGCTGTTGTTGTTGTTGGTGGTGGTGGTGGTGGTGTTGGTGTTATTATTATTATTATTGTTAGTAGTAATAGTAGTAGTAGTAGTAGAAGTAAAAATATTGAGTTAAGGAATGTGTGAAAACTCCAGCTTCGATCTTCGCAATAGGAATGATAAAGAATATAATAGTAATAATAATAATACAAAAATAAGAAAAAATAAAATCAGTGCGTTTTATGTCACACTGAATTCTCCTTTTCTTGTCATTCGTTAAGCGTGAAAACATACACAGAAAACACGCAGGGGTTTAGGTAAATATATATATAAACACACACACACACACACACACACACACACACACACACACACACACACACACACAGAATGAACAATAAACACTCTATATAAAACCAGAACAAAAAAGAACTTCATACTTTCCCTTAAACTGGTTCACTACATGTCACTGAGAGAAGGAAGGGAGGGAGGGAGGGAGGAAGAGGGTATGAAGGAAGGAAAGGAAGGATTATAAGGAATGGATGGAAGGGAGGGAGAGGAGATAGTGAAGGAAGGTTGTCGAGGAAGATGAAGGAAAAGACTGGAAAAGAAAGGTAGTGAGAGAGAAGACAACACAAAGGAGAGGATATTAGAGGCAAGAGAGTGAGAGATGAGGAGCAAGTTAAATGAGAAAGTAAAGAAGAAAATGAGAGGGAAGGAAAGGGAATGAAGGAGAAGGAGAGGGTAGGACAAAATGAGGTAAAGGAGAATAGAGTAAAGGAAAGTGAAGGAAATGAGGGAGGGTGGTAAGGGAAGTGAGAGAGGGAGGGAGAGGGGAGGAGTTGGTGAGCCGAGTGGAGGCAGCGAGCTGCCCAAATAGCGGCCTGGACGCGTCAATGTAAACAGAGGGGACGAGAGAGTTTTCCGTCCTTTCCTATCACCGCCGCCTCGTCCTTGCTCTCCCTCCCTGCCAGCCTCTTATTGCTGGCGCTGCTCATATAAGACTGTCCCTTCCCTCTGCCTTTCCCGCTTCCTCTTCCACACCCCTTCCCCTTTCCTCTCGACTCTGTAATCCTTCCTCTGACATACTTCTGTTTCTTTACTGCTTTTTCATTTCTCCTCTCCCAGCTTCTATTAATTGCTGTCCCCTGTCCCTGCCTCTGCCCGTTCACCTTCCTCTGGCCCTGTACTCTCCGCTGTCACAATAATATCTCTGTCTCTTCTCTGCATTGCTCTGTTTTCTTTTCTCTTTGTCTCTCATATTGCTCTATGTTCTCATAAGACTGTCCCTTCCTTTCCAAACCTCACCTTACCTCACCTCACCTCACCTTACCTTACCTTATCTTACCTTACCTAACCTAACCTAACTTAACCTAGCCCAGCCCACATTAACCTAACTTAACCTACCTTATACTAACCTAACTTAACCTAGCCCAGCCCATATTAACCTAACTTAACCTAACCTAACCTACCTTATACTAACCTAACCTAACTTAACCTAGCCCAGCTCATATTAACCTAACTTAACCTAACCTAACCTACCTTATACTAACCTAACTTAACTTAATCTAGCCCAGCCCATATTAACCTAACTTAACCTACTCTACCCTACCCTGCTATACATCTTACTTCTGTGTTTCCTTCATTCCTTTTCTTTTTACCTCTCTCTTTGTCTTATTGCTACCCCCAGCTCATAAGACTGTCCCCTGCTCTCCTTCCCCTACCACTGACTGTACTCTACCGTGCTATGCTTCTCCTGTCTCTGTCGTTTCCAGAACTTTTTTTTACTCTCTCTCTCTCTCTCTCTCTCTCTGCTAACTCTGGGCTCACAAGACTGTCCTTTGCTCCTTCCTTTCCCCGTTCTGTCTCTGTACTCTCTCTCTCTTTCTCTCTTCTGCTTCTGTACTGTCCTCTGCTTCTGTTAAAATTTATCTCCTCTATTCCTCCCTACTGTCCTCATCCACCCTATTGCACTTTCCCCCTTTCTCTGTTTCTGTTTTTCCCTCTAATGACTTTCCTCCTCTCCTCCTCCTCCTACTATTCCTCTAGTCATTGTCATCTTTCCTTTCCTCTGCCTATGCTGTCTTCTCCCTCTTCTCCCTATGGTTCTCTTCCACCCTACTACTTTCTTCCTCTCTCTGTCTCTGTTCTTTCCTCTGATTTGTATCCTTCCCTCCTTCTCCTCCTCCTCCTCCTCTTCTCCCCTCGTCATTTTCTTATACCCTCGTCCTCCTAACCCTCTAACTCTTTTGCCTGTGTCCTCATTCTTGCCCTACTTCTTCGCCTCCTCCTGCCCCCTTTCTGTCCTTCTCCTGCTCTCTCTCCCCTCTTTTCTGCCCCTTCTTCCGCCTCCTCCCACACTTCCTTTCATCGCTCTCTGCGGAATACTAATCAAGGAGAAGCGAAGACGATGGAAAAGTAGCGTGTAAGAGGAGGAGGAGGAGGAGGAGGAGGAGGAGGAGGAGGAGGAGGAGGAGGAGGAGGAGGAGGAGAGACGTAATAAAGGGTTACGTTGTCCTTTTTTCATATCCAAACTGGGAGTCAAAATTTTCAAGTCCTGATTCAAAATTACAAAAGAAAAAAAATTCATACCCAACCTCCAGTCAGCCGTGCACTCTCTCTCTCTCTCTCTCTCTCTCTCTCTCTCTCTCTCTCAATACACCGATTTCTAAACTTCATTTTGCTCGAATTCTAGTATTTTTGAGAGAGAGAGAGAGAGAGAGAGAGAGAGAGAGAGAGAGAATGTGTTTTATATCTTAAGTAACCAGAAAATTACCATACTACAGGAAATTCAGTAGTAAAATGTGAAGAAAAATATAACTCATCAGAAAACATTAAAAAAGAATCATCACAAAGTTTCTTCAATGTTTAAGTTAATCAGTTTAGTGTAAAAAGAAAGTTTGAAGACTGTTTTTATGCTATTCGCTAATTTGAAGGAGGAGGAGGAGGAGGAGGAGGAGGAGGAGGAGGAAGAGGAAAAGATGATGCTACAAGACAAAACCGAGTATATGGGAACTCTCTCTCTCTCTCTCTCTCTCTCTCTCTCTTATCGGCCTGAAAAATGTCGGAAATCAAGGCAAGACTCAACTTACGAGAAGAAGAAAAAATATGAAGAGACAATACCGAGAGAGAGAGAGAGAGAGAGAGAGAGAGAGAGAGAGAGAGAGAGAGAGAGAGAGAGAGAGAGAGAGAGAGAGAGTTTGCAAGGGAGGGTCAGTCACTTGGAAAGATAAGGCGATTGTGACCATGTTTTGACGCAGGACGGGAGGGAGGGAGAGAGGAAGGGAGAGGGAAGGAAAGAAGACAGGGCCGGAAAGAGAGAAAGAGAGAGATACGGAAGGAGGAGGGAGGGAGGAAGTGAAAAAGAGAAACGAAAAGGGGATTAGAAAAAGCGTGTGTACTGCGGATGACTAAAAATGTCTGATAAAAATAATATGGAAAAATATATATACACGGATTTAAGTGCAGCGAGGACGAGATAAAGGCAACAAGGAGATAATAAGGAGAAGGAAAGGGAGATAAAACAGCGTGACAAGGATAAGCCGAGTTGAGAAAAAGAAGAGGAGAGATATACAGGGACGACTGAGAAGTACTGGTTGCAAGGTTGAAGACTTGTATAATGCTAGAAAACAGAGAAATCAAGAACACTGAAGTAGATGATGAAGGACGATGAAGAAAACACAGATAGAGAAAACTTATAAAAATAGTGTTTATGATTTATATATAAGCAGATGGATACTCTGTTAATGTGCTTTGTTTCTGATACTAATAAAACTACCACTAATGCTGCTATAAAAAAATGATAAAAAATAATAGTAGTAGTAGAGGTGATAGTATTATTATTATTATTAGTAGTAGAAACAGTAGTAGTAGTAGTGATAGTAATAGAGAAATACTAATAAGAATAGCAATAATAACACAACAATAATAAAAACGATGGTCCTATTCAATACAACCTCCGCTTCTCATTTCTCCGAGGCATGAAAGGAACCAAAGACATAAAAAGGAAAATAAAAGGAAAGAAAACACCAACGAACATCCCGACAACAGGAAACGTCCCACAAAAAACGCTCATTTTTCTTAATTGTCATCAACAAAGTCAAAAATTTCCGCTCACTTGTAAGGAACTTGAGTGATTTATCTTGGGACGGAATGTAATGGTTCCCTTCTCTCTCTCTCTCTCTCTCTCTCTCTCTCTCTCTCTCTCTCTCTCTCTCTCTCTCTCTCTCTCTCTCTCTCTCTCTAATATTGTAAAGTTACAGCTGCTGGTGATGTAACAGACAATATCTCTCTCTCTCTCTCTCTCTCTCTCTCTCTCTCTCTCTCTCTAATATTGTAAAGTTACAGCTGCTGGTGATGTAACAGACAATCTCTCTCTCTCTCTCTGTGTGTGTGTGTGTGTGTGTGTGTGTGTGTGTGTGTGTGTGTGTGTGTGTGTGTGTGTGTGTCGCGTTTTTCCCTCCATCCATATCGCTTTGATAACCCAACTTTTCCATCCGCCTTTATGATGCATATGTTACCAAGCTCTGGCAGCCTATCTATGTAAAGCTCTCTGAATATACGGCTCTTATCTATCTCTCTGCCGCTCTCTGTGTCTATCTAATGTGTGTGTCAATTTACCCATTTTTCTGTCTGTATGTCTTTTTTATTTACGATTTCGTGTTCCTCTACGTATTATCCTTTCTCTTTATTTGTATGTCTATCTGTCTATCAGTATCTATCTACAGTATCTATGTCTTCGTCCACCACAAGAAGTCTATCTACTAATCTACGTACATATGTTTGTCTATCTACGTCTTTCTCAATTAGTGCAGTTCCTATGTATATAAAGGTCTATTTTTATCTATCTATCTATGTAAAGTATTTTGAGTATACTGCTTTTATCTATGTCTCTACCGCTATGTGTATCTATCTTTGTTTATCTAGTTAACCTGTGTTTCAATTTGTCCGTTTTTCTATTTGCATTTATGTCCGTATGTGACTACTCTATTTGTCAACGGATCTTTATGTTTGTTCAGCTGTTTGGGTTTATTGTTTTGTCCCTCTGTCGTGTTATGTATCTATCTGTCTATCTATTCATTTGTGTATATCTATCTATCAACTCATTATTCTATCAGTTCAGCTCTCTGTCACACAACGAAAATCTAACTATCAGTCTGTCTTTATCTCTCTCGTGTCATTCAATTAGTGTAGTTTTCAATGTATTTAAACTTCTATCTATCTATTTATATATTTATTCATCTCTATCTGTCTATCTATATATGTTTGTGTATCAGTACGAATCCTATAATCAATGCAAATTTCTATGTCTATAACGTCTAAATATCTGTCTATCTACCGGTCAATCTGTCTATCTATCTATCTATCTATATGTAACGGTGTAGCATAGTATCACACACCATAAACTACTATTGGCGGTATTAAAGGCATAAGTTTATAAGCCGTAGCACCGGTGTAAGGGAGGACGATGTAGAAGCATTTATTTTACGGGGAAGATGCGTCAGAAAGAGAGAGGGAGAGGGAGAGAGGAATGAGGGAGGAGAGAGAAGCGATAAATAAGACTGAGTAACATCATCTCGTAATCAGGAATGGAGAGTAAAAAAAAAAAAAGAGGAGAGATAAACACAGACAAATTAAGAAGATAAATAACCCGAGGAAAGTAAATGATTGTCTGAAAGCTTGTATTCTGCAGAGGAGGAGGAGGAGGAGGAGAAAGAGGAAGGAAAAACAGAGAAAGGAGGAGGAAGTGTGATTTGCCGGAATGGAAAGAAAACAGTCGAAAGCCGAAGAGAAAATGGAAGAATGGAGGAAGAGGAGGAAATTAAAAAAATAGAAGTAGGAAAAAAATAAAAGAAAAATGTTCCCACTGAAAAAAAAGTGATGTGGAAAGTTAAGAGGATAAGAGAGAGAGAGAGAGAGAGAGAGAGAGAGAGAGAGAGAGAGAGAGTCACTCCTATCAGTACAGCCACAACGGTGATAACAGCGACCGTTCCTTCCAACCATTTCTGTTTTCCTTTTTATCCATTTATTAATACCTACTTTTCTGGTATTCTTCCTTTCTCTGACTCGGAGGTAACTAATATATTTTTCCTCTCTCTGACTCTTTCTTTTTCGATTCTTACCTCTCTTGTTTTTTTGTTTTGTTTTTTTCTTCATATCTTCCCTCCGATGCACACTTTCCTGTACCCTGATGTGACTGGATTCAATTTATTCAGATTTTTCCTTCACCGTCTCTCAGGTATGATTAATTTTTTTCCTACCTTTTCAGTAACTCCTCTTTCCTTATTACTACTGACCCACTTACTGTTCTCTTGCCAGTATGTCCCTTTGTGATAGTCAATTTACTATTATGTTACGATTATTTCTCCTACCTTTTCAGTAACTCCTCTTTCCTTATTACTACTGACCCATTTCCTGTTCTCTTGCCAATGTCTCTTTTCTGATAGTCAATTTACTATTATTATTTTTTTTCATAGCTATCAGTTTCCTATTATTTTTACGCAATACGACTTTCTTTTCATTTATTTTATTTTATTTTTATTTTATTTTATTTGATTTGATTTAAAGGTATTAACTATGTATTATATTTCTTGTCATTATGTTCGTTTGTGATCTTCAATTCACTCTAATCTTGCTTTCATCCCCTCTCAGCTTACTCTTACTTTTCCTCCTCACAACTCTTTTCTTTCCCGTTTTCTTCCAACCGATTTCCAGGAATTAACTATCGCTTATTTTATTTAACATTATGTGTATTTGTTATCTTCAATTCACTCTAATCTTGCTTTCAACACCTTTCAGCTTACTCTTACTTTTGCTCCCCACGACTCCTTTTTCCCGTTTCCTTCCTACCGATTTCCAGGAATTAACTAAGTATTACATTTTTTTGCCATAACGCACCTCGCCGATTCCAATTCACACTCAGTTTCCCTTCACGGGTTCTCAGTAAACAGTTATTTTTCTCTTCACTGACTCTATCCAGTTTGCCTCCTTTCCATTAAGAGGTAGTAGTATATTTCTTTGTTCTTATGTTCATATTATACCTCTTTATTACATGTGACTGTATCTCCGTGTTCTTATTACTTTGTTTTCTTTCATTCTCTCATTTAATTATCGGTCCACAATGTCAAGAGAATGGAAGGATTAAACGTAGATTCACAGTCAACTTATGCATCTTTCTGCAACCCTTTTCTTATTTTTCTTTTAATCCTTTTCCTTTTTCTTATACTTCTTTTCACGTTTCCAGTACACATTTACAAATAACAGCGTCTGCTCTCATTAACCTTCCCCTGATATCTTTTTATATATTTTTATTTATCTGTATATCTCTCGTTATTCTTATATTTCTTTACCTTATAATTCTTTTCACGATTCCCGAACACATTTACCTTACAAACATCATCCTATACTGTCATTAACCTTCGTCTGATCTCTCTTTATGTCTCTCTTTACCTCTTTATATTTCTCTTTTTATATATCTCTATTTCTCTCTATTCTTACCCTTCTCTTCACCTTTCCAGTACACATTTACTTCACCAACATCCTCCTCTACTCTCATTAACCCCCGCCTGATCTCTCTTTACGTCAGGGCAATTTAGCGAGATTAATTTACTGTTATTTGAAGGCTTAATCAGTGATCGAATGAACATACATCAGCGGAGAGCGAGCGGCGGCCATTAATATGAAGCGAGAGGAGGCGAGATTCAAGGACGACTAATTAAGTGGATTTTCAATTTTAATGGAGAAGGACGAGGCGCAGTTATGACGGAGGACGACGGGCCATCACGGTAATGGATCGGGCCGCGTACGCCATCCGGTGTGTGTAACTGAGAGACGTGGGTCGTACTTTTACCGTGCCCAGAGAAAAGCCACCGTGGAAAAGTTTAATTTTACACACTTTTCTTTAATTCTCGCACAGAACACAGATCAAGGGGCATAAAGGGTGTTGAAAAGAAAATATCCCAACAAACTACTGTCAGTAAAAATAGACCAAGGAGAAAGATCGGGTTTGTCCAATAGTTAGAATTATGATTGCTCCAGAGTTTATCATTGGAAGGGATGCATATAAGATGACGACATGTGTTAACTCTTGCATCTGAAATTAGACAGCCTAGAGGTGAGCTACTAAATCTAAGATGGTAAAATGTGGGCCGTACTTTTACCGCGCCCAGAGAAAAGTCACCGTGGAAAAGTTTTATTTTGCACATTTTCTTTTGGCTCTCGCACAGGACACAGATCAAGGGGTATTAAAGAGGACTGATAAAGATGCTCACACTAACCTTCTCGCATTAAAGATAGACAAAGGAAAATGATCAAGTTAGTTCCAGAAATAGGAAGAAGCGCGACTGATCCAGAGTTTACGAATGCAGGGGATGAAAATAAAATGAAGATACGGGTTAACTCTTGCATAAGGAATTGGATACCTTGAGATGAACTTCCAACACTATGAGGATGAATTATTTCCAGAGGTAGAAAGATGACTGCTCCAGAGGTTACCATCGGAAGAGGTATAAATAAAATGAAGGCACGAGTTAATTCTTGCATTAGAAACTGGACAGCTTAGAGATGAGCTACCAAAACTAAAACGATGATATTTGTCGTGAGGGCAAAAAACGAACGAAAACTGGCCAAACACACACACACACACACACATACATTAAGTCACGCATATAAACACACATCACAGCCCTTACCTAACTTTCCCTCCCTTCCTCTTTTTTCTCCCCTTCCCCAATCCCTTTCCTGACCCCTCATATTCCCTTCCATCTACCATCCCTTCCTAGCCCCATCCCGTCCCCCGTCCCCGAAAAGGATAAACAGAGAACGGGAGAGAGATCATATATACAGCAAATCCCGGACCACAACAAAGCCAGCCCAGGGAGACAGATAGAAAATAGATGCCCTCGTTAAAAGCCTCTCCCAGGGTGGTGGTGGTGGTGGCGGCGTGAGGAGAGGCTGCATCTTGCTGACTAACGAGGCTGACTCTGCCGGTTAGTTAGTTAATCAGCCTCCGCCTAAACTGCTTCCTAAGTGACCTGATCTGTTAGCTCGAACCGCCGTCCATTTGTTTGTCTGGCTGTCTTGCTTTTCATCTGTTTGTCTGTCTGGTGATCTGGATTTTTTTGTCTGTTTTATGTTTTGTGTTTCTCGTATTCTCTCTCTTAAGGAGTCTCTGTCTTTCTGTCTGTCTCTCTCTGTCTGTCTTTTTTTGCCCTTTTATTTGTCTGTTTATTTAATTCATTTATTCTCTCATAGTTTTCTTTCTCTCTGTTTCTCCTTTCTGTCTCTGTCTTTTCTTTTTGGTCTCTCTCTCTCTCTCTCTCTCTCTCTCTCTAAGATTACCACCCTTGTTAAAAAGTCGCTACAATTACTTTCTACTCGGCGTAAAAAGCAGCGAGTTAAGTGGTTCATATGCCGCCGATATTGCCTTTGGTCTCCCTTCTGTTGATATTAACGAGGAAAGTAGCGACGTGGCGGCCCCGAGGAGGAGGAGAAAATGTTATGGAAAATGGTAAGCGGGTTGATGGCTAAAAGGGAACTCCATTGACTTAGAACTGAAGGTAAAGTTTGACCTCTTCTTATATGTCACGGAGGAGGAAAGTAGTAAAGCAGCAGCCCCGAGGAGGAGAAAATGTAAAGGAAAATGGTAAGCGGGGTTGATGGCTAAAAGGGAACTCCATTGACTTAGAACTGAAAGCAATGTTTGACTCCGTCCTACACAGATAAAGAAGGAAGCGACGGAACGGCCCTTAGGAAGAGAAATTAAGGAAAATGCTGTTTGGGGTTGATGGCACAAACAAAACTTCATATATGTATAATTAGAAGTATTGTTTGACCTCTTCTTAAACCTTTCAATATTGTACTTACTAAATTCACCCTTTTTTTGTAAACTTTCTATTGAACGAACCTATATACAAAAGAAGATCCGTATCGTTGAATCTTATATTCATATCAAACTATTTTCTTTTCTTTTTGTGACAGTTTCAGTGTTTAAAAAGACTCAAACGTTATATTTTTCAGTTTCGATAAAGTCTGAACTACTATAAACAATATATTTTGCTTTTGTTTTGATATCCTGGAACTATTTTTTTTACATTTCTTAGTTTTAATATATTTTGTCGTCCTGTATACTTTTTCATCACAATATAGAAGTTATTAACGTAAATACTGTCGCTGTTTTGTTTATTTCTTGTCCCATTTATTTGCCTTTCTTATCTCTTAGTTTCTCTCTTTGTTCTTTATCCCAATCCACTACCATCCTCTCCTCCTCTTCCTCTTTACCGTTCATCATCTCCACCACCTTCTCCTCCTCCTAGTCCTTAACCTCAATCACCACCAGCACCTCCTCCTTCTACTTATCCTCCATCACCACCACTACCTCCTTCTCCTGCTCCTCCTCCTCTTCTACCACTTCCTGAACGCTCCCAATAACTAGTGTACCTCATCCTTTCCCACCACCGCCACCATCACTACCACCAAGATCTTTCCTCTTTTCCCTCTCTTCTTCCTCCTCCTACTTCTATTCCTCCTCCTCCTCTTCCTCTACCTGCGCGCGACAGACGTTTTGCCTCGACGTATACAAAACTTTTCTCTTTAAAGATTCCGCGGAAAATGTTTGGCATAAAGTTTTATTAGTGTTTCGCGGTCGCCTCGTCAGTTGGGAGTCGGACCAAGCGGCTCATTGATTGCTCCAGCCACGCTTAAAGAAATAAAAGGAAAATATATATAAGTTCTCCCCCTTGACCTCGTATGAAGAAAATAAGCATCACGACTTAGGGTTGGAAAGAAATAGTGTGTTTGTGAGATATATATTTTGCGTTTACTTGATTTTTTCGTTTGATTTCTGTTCGTCGGGTGAATAAACAAGTCGAGTGGCAGTAAGGCAGGTGAAAGGGGAGACTAATTTACAGGCGGGTTCAATTTAATAACCGTGGGGAAAGCGGACGGGTCGTGGGTAATTTGGTTAGCTCTCTCGCTTTTCTCTCTTCATATCTATCTATCTATTTATCTGTGCTTGTTTGTTTGTCTGCATGAGTGACGACGACTTAAGGAGTAAAAAAGATCGAGTTAAGATCCAGACTCAAACTTGTTACTGGCGTGTTTTGATTTCCCTGCCGCCAGATATCGAAGGGGAAAGAGGATCGGGTAGCAACACCTGTTTTCCATCGCCTTGACTTATTCAGTGTATTCCTTATAATTGCAGGAAGGAGTAACTCTTTATATTTTCCAGCAGCGTAATTCAAAAGATCATCTGCTTACTTATACAGCATCTCCATTATTTTCCTTACGGCAGACGAGACGGAAGGGTAAGATGTATTTTAATTGATATAAAATACAACAGAAAAGTACAGTGAGGGTCCTTGAAAGCCAGTTCGATATCTTGGAATAAAACAATTAAAACGACAAATTCAATCGTTATATCTACACTCTATTAACGTTTAAGGGAAAATGATCAGTGTACTCATTTTTTTCAATGCCTTTTGTAGTGTGGAAAAAAAATAACAATAAAAAGTCGAAAGCTCTTATGCGTAAAGCCCACACGAGTATTATCGCAAGCACTGAAACCAATAATGAACGAAAACGCTAAAAGTTCCGGAATAATTATAAGCTGGCAATAATGGAGGTCGCGGCGGGCACGGCATTAGGAGCAAAAACCCATTCCGCCTTCGGCCGGACCATCAGCGGCGATAAAAATTAAAGCAGCGAACGGAATCCATTAGTCAACTCCTGCGCGTCCTCGCCTTCGTTTGCTCCACGCTAAGGTGACCATGAGCTAAGATATTCAAGGTGTTTTCAGTATCTATATTATTCCTTCCATTAGTAAACTTATCCTTCGTTTTCTCCATGCTAAGGTGACCATGAGCTAAGATATTCAAGGTGTTTTCAATATCTATATATATATATATATTTTTTTTTTTTACATTGCAGCCTATTGTGGATCCTGATGGTCGGTCCAGCTTCTTTCCGGTAGGTCCTGATGGTCGGCCCAGCCCGTTCTGGCGCAGGCGAGTGTTTATAGTGGCGCCATCTTGCATTGGCTCATGCTGCCCTCCCAGAGCTCATCTTTGATCCTAGAATCTAGAGTCCGGTTGATAGGTGGTCTATTGAACTCGCGTCCTCCTGAACACGAGGCCGTTACTTTGACGACTCAGCCACTCGTCCTTCGTTTTCTCCATGCTAAGGTAACCATGAGCTAATCTATTCAAGGTCTTACTCTATCTTTACTAATGTATCTTTAAGTCAACTCAGCCTCGTCTTCATCTTCGTATTCTCCACGCTAAGGTGACCATGAGCTAAGATATTCAAGGTGTTGCATTATCTATATTATTGCTTCCATGAGTCAACTCCAGCTTGTCCTCATTTTCATTTACTCTATGCTATATAAAGTGACCATAAACTACTGTAGGTCGTTTCATTATTCATATTAGTGTAAAGTTCCTTCACTTCGCGAGGTACGGAGCCGAGGACATTTATATTTTTCTTGCATTCCTTTACCTCCCCGCAATGCAACGAGCTGTAGACTTATACAAGGCGTTACAACATCACTTTTATTATGGCATTCCTTCATTTCCCCACCAGACACGAAACCGAGGTCTTGTATGAGTAGAAAGCGATACATTGTCACTAATATTGTAAGTTTCCTTCACGTTTCCGCAAGGCACCGAATCGAGGACAGTGTGTTGCATCCATGAACAACTTCTATGCCTCACACCAACACACGAAGAGAAGGTTGCATCGTTACAAGCGCTGCGAGGCCTCATCTCTCCCCCCCCCGCCGGTTAGTGTTGCCAACGCATCGCTGAGTCACTAACGCCATCATCGGCTTACTGCAGGATGTCTTCAAGCGGCGGTAATGCCCATTGTGCGCCATAACCACCAATTACATCTCGTGTGCGATCCTCCACAGCCAATCAGAGCAATGCCACTGACTCCTATTTCCGTGACATGATTGGTGGATGCGCGGCTCACCACCAGCACCACCAGACCCTCAACCCCACAAGGAACCAGAAAAAATAATTGAAAAATGCGACCCAATTGCTTTCCCAGCCAATCACATCGTATCTAACCCTCTTCATATCTGCAAAAGGGCTCGAAAAATGAGATCCAGTCTATTATTAACACCTGCAGAAAAAGTGACTCAATCTCCCGGCAGAAACGGCGTATGTGATGCTTCTCAACCCTCATAACACACGATCGAAACATGGAACTCAACCCTTTCCCAGACAATCACGGTCCACCTGACCCTTCCCCCAATGAAGTACCTGCATATGAGATTCAATCAAATAGGAGCCCCAATCCCTTCTCCGGCAAACCCACCCAACCTGACCCTCTACATAACAAAGCATCTGTAAGCGGGAGAGGAAAATGAGACAACCTTTTCCTCGGCCGACCCGCTGTGCCTAACAAAGCATCTTTTAATGGGATTGAAGTATGAGATCCCTTTCCCCAGCCAAGCCACCGTGCCTAACCCTCTACATAAAAAAGCACCTGAAAATGGGATCGAATTATGTGACCCAATCCTTTTCCCCTCAAATCCACTACGCCTGATCCCTTCCCTAACAAAACACTTGCAAAGGGGATCAAAATATAAGACTTAATTTTTTTCCCCGGCAAATGGGATTGAATAACGCGACCCAATCCCTTTCCCCTGCCCTCCCAGCGTGTCTAACCCTTCACACCGCCCGCCAAGGCCACATCACGGGTGACACGAAGGATTTATTAATATTCTGTGCTTACTCGACACGCCCTCAGCCACGCAGCGCCCCCGGCAGCCACACTGATCAATACCCTCGGGGCGGCGCGGAGGGAGCGATCAAGCACCCACACGCCGGCCTGAAGGAGGGAACAGCGGCGAGGCGAGGACGGCGCGGCTCCTACAGGTCCTACAGCTTCAAGTCCGTCCCGGCCCAGGGGTCCTGCAAGCCTTTAACAGCTGTGAGCGCGGTGATGGCGGTGGTGGTGGTAGTTGGTAGGGGTGGTGGTGACGGTGGTGGTGGGGGAGGCAAGAGGCTTTGTCTGGCGCTGGTGGTGATGGTGGTGATAGTGATGGTGGTGGTGGTGGTAGTGGTGGTGGTGGTGGTGGTGGTTGTGGTGGTGGTGGTGGTGGTGCCGCTCTCTATAAATTTACTCTTTCCGTGGAGGTAAGGGAGATATGGTTCGCTGCAGACGTAATAAATGTGAACGAAGACCAAGGAGGAATCAAACGTACACACACACACACACACCTCCATCCTCCCTTTCCTTCCTTCATCCCTCTCTCCTTCCTACCCTTCAATCCCTTCCTCCTTTCTTTCCTTCGCTCCTCCATCCTCTCCTTCCTTCAGCCCTTCTCCCTTTCCTTTTTACCTCCTTTCCCCCCCCCCCCCCCACACACACACAGTAGTCTTAGTATAAGCAGTAATTTCACGGTTTCCCAAGCACTGTAGAGTCGCAGAAAGCCAAGCAGCTGACGGGAATAATTAGAAGGGAAGGGAGTCAATCATACTCCCTTTTTTGCAAGGAAGGGAGAAGAAGGGAGACGATGCAGATGGGCGAACACGTAGGCAAATTAGAGGGAACGGAACCAACGTACTCTCTCTGTAAAACTCGACGGTGACAGCTTGCCGCGTTTCACTACCCACTACGCATTATATAATTATTATCCACATACATTGTTTCCTTTTGTTTGTATTCTCTATTTTTTTCTTCTTCTCTTTCTTTATTTTAGTATTTATCTATATATCTATCTATCTCCCTCTCTCTCAGCGCCAGACGGAGGTTTACGGTACAATCGATGCAGGAAGAAACACGAACCAAAAGTTATGGGAAGGGTCGACTCTATAAGCGATGACATAGTGAAATATGGGCGAAAGGTAAAGAGATATAAATCATCCCCGCGCCTCCTGTGAGATCAGAAACATACCTCGGCCAGAATAGACTAAACACGGGGGAAAATTTGAGAGGAGACATCAATCGCAGACCTTGGCTAATAAAGGTGAGTGATGCGGTAAAATAACTGATGGTGGGAGAAGATATGAAAGCGGGGATATTAGTAGGATTCTCTCTCTCTCTCTCTCTCTCTCTCTCTCTCTCTCTCTCTCTCAAGGAACCAATCAGTAAACATGTATTTGCTCTTCCATCTTGAGCCAAATAAGATGAATTGACGGAGAAAAGCAAAATGTGCATAAATATCAAAACATAACATAAATAACCAAAATGTAAAAGGCAAATGTCCTCGTGTTTGAATATAGAAAGTTTGTGAAGAATGTATAGATGAAAATGTCAAGGGATGAGGAAAATACGCATATAACTAGAAAAAAATAAAGAGGAAAGGAAAAGAAAGTAAAATAAGGAGAAATGGAGTGGATAAAAAATAGAGGTAGTAGTAAGAGTAGTTAAAAGTATTGAAAGGAAGATGGTAAAAAAAAATAAAGATAAGAGGTAGTAACTATACGTAAGGTTTGAACGTGGTAAATAGAAAAAAAGTAAAGTTATGAGGTGAAACATACAAGTAAAGTTTCGTGGTTGTAAATGAAAATAAATAGAGGTGAAACTTCTTCGACTTACGCCCCTTAAAAACGGATAGATAAAAAAAAAATAAATAAATAAAGTTAAAGAGACTCCTACAACTTACGCCCCCTATATTAAAGTAGGAGGGTAGAGGCGAGTCCCGGGCCGGATGTACGAGAGAGAGGGAGGGAGAGAGGGTAGAGGGAGAGCGGCAGCGGCGGATCCTCTGTTAAATTCCCTTCCGCCGACACGAGGCAATAATAGTAAGTTGGGCGTAAGGAAAAGCCGCTCTCAATTATACTTCGCGCGCCGGTAAGTGATATTCCCGCTGCGATTTGCTTCACTAGTTGTTTGACCATGAGGGGAAGGGATGGGGAAGGATTGGAATGAAAGGGGGCAGGGTAAGGTGACGGAGAGGGGAGAAGGTGGGAGATGAAAGGAAGAGAAGGGAAGGGGAGGGGTGGAAAAGGGGAGGGAGGGGTGGAAAAGGAAGGGGAGAGAAGGGGATGGAGAGGAGGGGAATGGGAGGGTATAGGAAGGGGATGGAAGGGAGGAGAATGGGAAGGGAAGGGATGGGGAAAGAGGATGGAAGGGAAAAGAGGAACGGAAGGAAAGGGAACGGGCAAGGAGGGGATGGGGTTAAAGGAAGGGAGGGGGAAGGGAAGAGGGAAGGGAAGGGAGAGGAAAGGGAAGGGACAGTTAGGGAAGAGCTGTGGTGAGTATTTATGTCCGTGAATTTATGTACTCGTGTGTGAGTGTGTACTGCAGTGTGTGTGTGTGTGTGTGTGTGTGTGTGTGTGTGTGTGTGTGTGTGTGTGTGTGTGTGTGTGTGTGTGTGTTTATTTTTTTAACCTTACTCTAAAACCCATTCCGTTATACTCTCAATAAAACTTCTACACAAACAACAACAATACTACCACCACCACCAACAACAACAACAACCCCAGAAGAAGCAAAACGAACAACTACCAGAAAGAAAACGAATTGACCGGCACTTCAATTTCTTTCTTTCTTTCATAAACTCGACGGAGGAGGAAAACTCTGCAACCGTCTGCCTTCAATATTCCCTCTCCATGCGACTAAAACTCTCACAAAAGGAGGGAGGGAAGGGAGGGAGGGAGGCAACGCAGAGGAGGAGCAGGGAGAAGAGGGAGAGAAGAGAAGGATGAGAGAGAGAGAGGGAGAGGGGTAAGGCGAGAAAGCGTGGAAGGTAAAATGAGAAAAGGAGGAGGAGGAGAAGAAGGAGGCGAAGGAGGTGCAAGAGGAGACGGGAGTGGAGTATCAAGACATATCCAATGCTATCGAAACTGCACCCGATTTACCGTTCTGCACAGTTTCGGTCCATTGCCCAATACTCCTTTTAACGCAGCAAGAGAGAGGGAAAGAAAGAGAGCGTGAATTAATGCGCGTAACCCAGATAACCCGCCAGGTGAAGGGAACACAGGGGAAGCATGCATGGAACTGGGGGCAGGATGTCTTATTGGGGAAGAATTTAAAATTATATAGGACAAGGGAGCTTATTGGGGAAGAATTTGGAATTATATAGGACAAGGGAGCTTATCGGGGAAGAATTTGGAATTATATAGGACAAGGGAGCTTATTGGGGAAGAATTTGGAATTATATAGGACAAGGGAGCTTATTGGGGAAGAATTTGGAATTATATAGGACAAGGGAGCTTATTGGGGAAGAATTTGGAATTATATAGGACAAGGGAGCTTATTAGGGAAGAATTTGGAATTATATAGGACAAGGGAGCTTATTAGGGAAGAATTTGGAATTATATAGGACAAGGGAGGCTACAGCTTGACTACAAGAGATATAGTAGAGTGCAGAGAAGAGAGAAAAAGAGAGAAAATTAGGAAATGTGGTCTTCCTAATCAACTAATCTGTCAACACCCATTTCGTAATTTTAAATGAATTAGCATTAAAAACAAGATGAACTTAATTAATCCACAACCATATCATTTGCAAACCAGTGATGGGGATAAGTTGGAAGATTTGTTAAGAAAAGTGTTTTGATCCGCCCACCTTTAGAATACGACAAAATTGCTTATTCGTATTACCAATAACTAAAACAAAACTTCAACCTATCCTATTCACCTATAACATTATTTGCAAACCAGTGATGGGAGCAGAAGAAGGCGGTGGACATGGAAGTATTTTGATTTTCCAAGCTTAAGGATAAGACAAAACAGTTGGGTTCTATTACCACTAACTAGTACAAAGCATTTTTCTATTCCATTCACCCCGTTCCCAATTAGTTAACAAATGATAGGGATAACTAAGGGAGGATAGGACAACACTCTATAGTTTTATAATCATTACCTACAAATCATTAATATATCCCAATCATCCAGTACCCAATTAGTCTACAAGTGATGATGATGATGGGTGAGGAGAGGCACCTTCGTTAGCCCTCCTTGGGGATAGATTAATTGAAGGTTTCTGTCGCTCGGGTTAGGAGGAACAGCTGGTGGAGGGCAAGACGCAGGTGGCGGGGCGAAGGTCAGGTGATACGGGACACGTGTGGGGGAGAGAGAGAGAGAGAGAGAGAGAGAGAGAGAGAGAGAGAGAGAGTTTACATATTTTTCTCATACTTATTTCCATGATTTATACTTTTTTTTTGCATAATCACCCACTTATTCCCCTTTTCCCACTCCCCCTCTTTCTTCTTTTTTCCATCCTTCTCCCTTTCTTCGTTTTCTCTCACTTCCTCCTATTTTTATTCTCCTTTTATCATTATTCTCCATCTTTTTCTCTCTCATTATCTTTATTTTTTTTTCTTTTACCTCTTATCCTCCTCCTCATAACTTCTCGTTCTTTAATGATTTCGTTTTCTTCTTCCTCTTCTTCTTGCTCTTCCTCAACTTCTTTTGATCTGACTCTTCTCTCTTCCTGTTTTCTTCTTTCTCTTCTTCCCTTCTCCTTCACCTCTTCTTCCACATCCTCCTCCATCCCTTCCTTCACTTTCACCTCACTCCCTTCTCCTCTGCCATTTCCTCCTCCACCTCTTCTTCCTTCTCCTTCCTCCTCCTCCACCCCTTCCTTCATCTCCTTTGTCCCTTCCTTCTCCTCCACCATTTCCTTTTCCTCCACCACTTCCTTCTCCTCCGCTATTTCCTCCACCACCACCACTTCTCCTACCTCCTCCTCCTCAGCCCCTTCCTTCTCCTCCTGCTCACGTTTCCTCCTGTGGTTGGCTGCAAAACTAATCGCCGGGCCGGGCCATTTTGAGGGCCGGGAAGGGCAGGTCACGCCGCCTATATTGAAGGGATCATCGCCCCGAACACAAACAGATCGGCGACGTTCCTGCTGCTGGTTTCAACGGGTCGGGAAAGCAAGGCAGGGCGTCGTTTCCTCATATTCCTTGGGTTTGGGAAGCAAGGTGACTTTTCTCTCATGTTCCTGCTCCTGCTTCTTTCATCTTCCTCCTTCTTCTATATTTTCTGGCCTGTTTATTTTTTTCTTCTTTTCCTATTCTTTATGTTTTACTGGGAAAGCTTGGTGACTTCTATTTCTCCTCTTCCTACTTCTTCTTTCTTCCTTCTATCTCTTCTATCCTGCTTGTTCTTCTTTTTTATTCCTATTTTCTATGTTCTCATGTCTTTTTCCTCTCCCTCTTCTCTTCCTTCTCGTTTTGCGTGTTCCCTTTTCTTCTTCTGTTTCTTCTCTTCCTTCTTCTTATACTCCTTCTATATTTCCTGTTCTGTTTGTTCTCCTTTCTTATTCCTATTCTTCATGTTCTCATTTCTTCTTTCTCTCCCTCTTCTCTTCCTTCTCGTTTTGCGTGTTCCCTTTTCTTCTTCTGTTTCTTCTCTTCCACGTTCTCTTCGCGTGCTCCTATCCTTCTTCCTTACACTTCCGTTTTTCCCTTTGTCCTCTTTCCCCGCCGCCTTCTAAACAAACCAGTGACGTTTATTAAGCCCTGAACGTTTAGGAGCGGCAGACTGACTCCTTTTCCATCCCTTCCTACAAAGGCTTCGTTATATCTTTCTCGGTTTTCCTTCTTTTATTTCGATGTTTTTTTACTTTCCTTCTAGTTTTCTTTTTTTTCACTTCTAGGATTTTTAAATAACTTTCTGTCTCTTTAATCTTCCTGTCATCATGTGTTCTTTTCCTACCCCTCTTTTTTTTAGTCTTCCTTTGCTTTCCTTTCTATATTTCATTTTCTTTTCTTTTTATTCTTCACTTTTTTTAGTCTACATCAACTTTCTGCTTTGTCATGCTAATTATTATTGTGTCTGTTGTGTTATATTTTTTTCTCCTCCTCTTCCTTCCATCCCTTGTGGCTTTCCTTTCTTTATTTCTGTTTTAATTTTCCTTTCAATTTCTTTATTTCTTGGAGTTTATAATAATTTTCTGCCTTTTCATTTTTCTTGTTTCTTTCCGTCTCTTTCTCTTCGTTTTATCTTTCATGGCTTTTATTTCTTTTAATCTCGTTGCTTCTATTTTCCCTCTCAGATTCTTCACTTCAAGAACTCTACAATAACTTCCTGCTTGTAATTATCGTTGTTATCTTGTTTGTTGTGCTTTTAAACCTCCTCCTCAATCTTCTCGTCCTTCTCCTATTCCTCTTTCGCTATCCCACCCTCTGCTTCCCACCGCCAACCATTCCTGTGTTTGTTTTCGGCTCTGTCTCTCGAGGGAAAGTTTGGTATCGCTGGAAAGTTACATAGAGTGAAATCCACTTACGGGAAATATCGACCAACTCCGCGAATGTGAAGTTATCCTAAAACAACTCGAAGACATGATTGTATATATATTTCTTTGACTGACTTATATATTAATTTCTTTTAATTTTAAGCTTACGTGTGGCCGGATTTTGCTAGTTCTCAAATAACCGTATCTATATTTTCTTTTCTTCTTATGTTACTAATTTCTTCTGATTCTAAGTTAACGTGTTGCCGATTTTTACTTGTTCTTTCTTTCTTTTTTATTAATTTCTTCTGGTTTTGAGTTTCTGTAATGCCGATTTTTGCTAGTTCTTAATTTATCGCATCTATATATGTTTCCTTTTCTTGCTCTTTTACTAATTTCGTCTTATTGTGAGTTAACGCATTGATGGATTTCGTTAGTTCTTCATCGAATCACCGTGTCAATTACCATCAGTTTGTTTGTTTTGCATTATTTTCGTCTTAGGCATGGATGTATATATATTTCCTGGTCACACTTAAGTTTTTTTTTTCTTATTAATTTTGTCTCATCAAAATTAATATATTGCCGAATTTTGCTAGTTCTAAATTAAAATCACAACTCCTTTTTTAAATTCACGTTAGCTTGTCGGTTTTGTATTATTTTCGTTTTAAGCCTGGACGTATATATATTTCCTGGTCCCACTTTAGTTTTTTTTCTTATTAATTTTGTCTGATCAAAGTTAATGTATTGCCGAATTTTGCTTGTTCTTAATTAAAATCGCATATCCTTTTTACTTCACGTTAGCTTGTGCGTCTTGCGTTATTTCCACCGGAGTCAAATATGGAGTCTAAATATTAACGAAATTGCTCTCTCTTAATCATATCAGAAGCCTACCTCTTCTCGGGATTTCAATTATGACTTTCCCGGCTGATGCTGCCTCCTCCTCCTCCTCCTCCTTCTTCTTCTTCTTCTTCTTCTTTTTTTTCTTCTCCTCCTCCTCCACCTACTCTTCCCCCCCCCCCTTCTTCCTTCTCCTGCTTTTCGTCATTCCTCCTTCTTCAGCCTTCAGCACCTTCCCTCGATCGTCGGGTCTTCGGAATGGGGAGGAGGAAGAGGGGAGGGGGAGAGGAGAGGAAAAGATGGGGTAGGGAGAGGATAGGAAAAGGAGATGGGGAGGAGGAGGGGAGAGGAAAAACGAGATGGGGGAAGGCGGAAGGAGAGAATAAAAGAAGAGGGAGGAGGAGGGAGGGGGGGGCTGAGGACACGAGCGGCAGACAAAATTACCTGTCAAAACCGATGATATGAAAAAAAATTGGACGAAATTTTTTTAGCAATAGTTCCTCTGTCACTTGGGCGGGGGGTGGAAGAGGGGGGAGTAGACGCGGAAGCTGTTGGCGACTACTTCATTATCTCTCTCTCTCTCTCTCTCTCTCTCTCTCTCTCTCTCTCTCTCTCTCTCTCTCTCTCTCTCTCTCATATAAAGTACCTCCAACTTTCCCTATATCACTATTCTTTATTTTTATTTACTCACACAACTTACAGATTCGCAAAAGTCATGATATTCTTTTTTATAGTATTCGTAAAAGTATCATTATCATATCAATTATTTAAGTACCTCCTCTCTCTTTTACCCTCTTGTTTTTTCTTAAATTTACTCGCACATTTAATTGATTCGTAAAACTTATCATTATCTTATTCATTTTTTTTTTAGAAATCAGCGTTTTTTCTTTTTCCTTCCTTCCCGCGATCAATTTAAACTTCACGCCGCGAGCCTCCCCTGCAGACAACACTCATCTCTTATCAGATCGGGTTCTCTTTCTCTTCACCTTCCTTCTTTTAATTGCTTCGAGTTAAGATTCTCTCTCTCCCTCACTCTCTTTCTATCTTTATCTCTTCATCTATCTATCTATCTATCTATCTCTATCTATCTATCTATCTGTCTCCTTATCTAACCTTCCTTTAAACTCTCCTTCAAAAACTCAGATATCTCTAACTATCAGTCAATCTCTTTATCAATTTATCTACCTCTCCCTGTACATTCATCTACTCTTACTGTGTCTTCTTCCTTTAATATCTAGAGCAAGTTCAGCCCTCTCTCTCTTTATCTATCTACCTTTTTATCTACCTTTCTGCGCCTCCGTCTACGCTTTCCTTTTGCTGTCCTACCTGTTTGCCATTTTTGCTCAACCTTTCATCAACCTTTATCCTCTTATCTCTCTACGTCTGACTCTTTACCTGCGACGATTATGTAAACGAGCGAGTGTGTGTCGTCTTGCTTTACATTTTTAGCGCAGTTTTGTCTAGCCCTGTTTACATACGAGGACCGTTTGTGTAATCCGGGTGCACTGGAGGCGGCCTTGGGGAAGAGGTGGGACGGGAAGGGGAGAGAGAGAGCGAGGAAGGAGAGCGGGGGAGGGGAGGGAAGGGAGAGCGGGAGAGGAGGGAGAAAGAGAGGGAGGCTGAGAGAAAGAGCTAAAGAGAGGGAGAGAAGGGGAGGAGAAAAATGGAAAGATATACAGAAATAAAGAAAGATATAGAGAGATAAAGAAAGATATATAGAGAGGCGGATGTGCTCTTGTAAATAAATAAAGAATGGAAGATAAAATGTTTCGCAGAATGAGAGAGAGAGAGAGAGAGAGAGAGAGAGAGAGAGAGAGAGAGAGAGAGAGAGAGAGAGGGGGGCGGGGGGGGAATCAGCTAATTACATTCAAGGCATACGGTTTACCTGGCCCGCCTCGCTTCTCTTTCATCTTGAGTGTATGTTGTTTTCAGCTATTTTCTTTGGAGCAAAAAGAAAACAGACGAGATTTTCTTTTTTCGCTGCAAGAGTTGTTTTCGGGTACCTTTTTTTATCGTACGTTTTGCCTTTTTGTCACCGGTAGGCATTTCTCGTTGGGCTTGATCGTCGGTTTAGTCGCCGACAGCCCCACCATGCAACAGGCCGTACTGGATTACATGGTACCAGTAGTAGTGGTTCAAAACACTAGCCTGACAGTCCCACCATGCAACAGGCCGTACTGGATTACATGGTACCAGTAGTAGTGGTTCAAAACACTAGCCTGACAGTCCCACCATGCAACAGGCCGTACTGGATTACATGGTACCAGTAGTAGTGGTCCAAAACACCAGCCTGACAGTCCCACCATGCAACAGGCCGTACTGGATTACATGGTACCAGTAGTAGTGGTCCAAAACACTAGCCTGACAGTCCCACCATGCAACAGGCCGTACTGGATTACATGGTACCAGTAGTAGTGGTCCAAAACACTAGCCTGACAGTCCCACCATGCAACAGGCCGTACTGGATTACATGGTACCAGTAGTAGTGGTCCAAAACACTAGCCTGACAGTCCCACCATGCAACAGGCCGTACTGGATTACATGGTACCAGTAGTAGTGGTCCAAAACACAGCAGATACGGGCACATGCCAATCAATCACTAATGCAAATCGTTCGGTTACGGCAATGCTTTTTTATTCAGTTTCAGGCTGAAAAAGATGTTTATCGCTACGTTACAATAATATATTTGAGTTTCATTAAAGTTTATTTTGATGTGGAGATCTTTTATCATACATAGCATTTATATAAAAGTTAATCATCATCTAAAGAAGTTCGGTCAGGCTGCAATAATGAATGTTTCGTCTCTTAAAGCTGACCCCCTGCTCGGTACTTCTTTCATGAGCGGCAGTTTTTCTTATTGATCTATTAATCACAGATGCGAGTAGTTCAGGTCAGGCACTTTGCTCTTCCCGGAATCGCCTTTGCTGCCAATACAATTTCCTTTCTCTCCCTTCACGTTCGATACACTTTACTTCCTCTTCGGCCTACTTTTTTATCCCTGCCTCTTGCACTCTTCCCGCACTCATATTAAGCGAGGCCCAGCACGCACCCCACCTGCGGCCACTCACCTGCCACCTCGCCTCGGGACGGCAAAGATCGAGCAGGGGCAGGGAGGGAGCGTGGGGCAGAATAGGTAAGCTTCCGTGAACTGACCAACCGCTCTTAACAGTCTGCCGAGGGAGCTTGAAGGGGTCACTGCTTCACATGAGGGCAAGAGGGAGTTGTAAGTGTGGTGACCAAGAGGTGTAGTGAATGGTATCGTCTGCCTTTACTCTTTATTCCGCTTTCTCTGTCTGTTTTTCCATCATTATTCCTTCCATTTCTTTCTATCTTTCTATTTTTCTCTCTCTATCTATCTATGTATCTGTGTATCTATGTATTCATTAATTTGTCTATTTATCTTCTACACATACAGAAAACCGCTCCCGAACCTACTTGCAAAACTCTGCGGTCTAGTCGTACCATACTTCATTACCTCGCTCTCAATTTCCACTTCCTTCCATACCTCTGTCAGCAACAAATATACCGCTTGAATAACACGCTCCGTACTCCATCTTGCCTGTTGTTAAAGTGTAATAAACAAGTTGCTTAATCAAAAAATCAATAAGGCTGCATGTAGGTGAGTGCGCGAGATCTTGCTTCATTTGAAAGTAAAATTGCACCGACAGCTGTGATAAGGCTTAAAGTTTATTGTATACACCGAGTCTACGAGAACCCAATAACGCGACGCGGGGAGCTGGGTGGGTAGGACAGGCAGGGGAAAGAGGGGAAGGTAGTTAGGTAAGAGAGAGGAAAGAGAAGGATAAACAAACTCCTGTAGGTGCGAAGATGAGGAATGCTTTGAGTGTGATGCAAATATTGTGTTGTTGAGTGGAGAAGAAAAAGGGTCGAGATTAGAATAGGAGGAAAAATAATAATAATGATGTGATGCGGGGAGGTGGGTAGGAAAGGCAGGGAAAGGTAGGGAAAAAAGGAAGGAGTGAGGAAAGTGAAAGAAGGGTAAGAGACGTGATAGGAATAGGAGGAAAAAAAATATAATGATGTTATGTTATGATTTTGGAAGACCCACGAGGGAAAGCGGTAGGAAAACAATATGATCAGATATAATGGAGAATTTAGCGTTCTTTTCCAGCGACTAAAACGTTATAACGACACAAAAAAAGAGTAAGAAGTTGGGCAAAAAAGAGAAAACAAATAACAGAGTAAAGACATGGTAATTTTATAAAGACTACGAAGCAAAAGAGGATCAGTTAGTTATGTGTAGTTATTGTGATGATTAAAATACATCGTCAGCCTTTTACGAGTTTCTACAAATAATAACGACTCTTCAAAACACTCCTCAAAATACTATAACTCTTACTTCGGAGATTCATATTATTTCGTGTTATATTTGCATCGAAGAAACGGGAGCAAAACTATTTATAAAGCCTTGCATTTGAAGCTTATTATATTTACTACCCAAAGTTGAGTTTCTGGATAGCATGAACCCAACGAGTATGTCTGGCAAGGTAGTAAGAACACGGGTCCAGCAGGCACAGAGGGAGGGAAGGAAGGAGGGAGGAAAAGAGGGGGAGAGAGAGAGAAGGAGGGAGGGAGGAAAAGAGGTGGGGAGAGAGGAGGAGGGATGGAGGAAAGGAGGCGAAGAGATGGGGGAAGAAAGAGGGAGAAAGGAAGAGAGGAAAGGAGGTGGGGAGAGGGAAAGAGAATGAGGGAGGGAGGGAGGGAAGGAGATGGAGAGACGTGGAGAGAGGGAGGGAAGAAAGGGGTTGGAGAGAGAGAGAGGGAGGGAGGGAGAGGTCGGGGCGGCATCTGGCGGCTTGAGGACCCAACTTGCCGCAGACTTACTATTTGTGAAAGTTTGGGCCACACGGCAACCTGACCCTAATGTGGGGCTTCTCAATAAATTTCTGACCTCGTACCCGCCGCCGCCATCCCGGGCCAGCCAAGCCACACTCCCTCCCCTTCCTCCAACACACCCACACACCCACACATTCCCTCCCTCGCCACGCACGACTCAAGGCTAACTCAAGCAAACTTTTATATTGAGTATTAGACTCCCGCGGATAAATTAAATGCTGGTAATTACACGGGTCGCATAAACTCACTAAATAGCGTGAGCCAACGACCCCGACGAGAGCAAGGAAAGCACCGGGAGAGGAAACTGTTATCGCTAGGAGAGGAAATACACGGAAAAGGGATGACGTTGTGGATGAAATAATACTGAAGATGTGATTCGAAAATGTAATAAGTGTTGATAATGAGGAATCTTGTTAAATCGGAGCAAGGAAGAAAGCAAAGAATTATACATAGGAGAGGAAATATAAAAGGTGCCATTACGAACTTACATGATTTGAGGATGTGGTGGCTGGGTGAATCTTTGAGCGTAAGGAAGTAAACAAAAGATTATTACTTAGGAAAGGCAATATAAAAGGAGGCATTACGAGCTTAGATGATTTGAAGACGTGGTGGTGGGATGAGTCTCTGAGCACAAGGGAGGAAACAAAAAAATAATACATAGGAGATGAAATATTAAAGGTGGAATTACGAACTTAAACGATTTGAAGACGTGTTTATTTCTTGGTTAATGGAGGATGGCGAGGAAAAGGAATAGGAGAAGAAATACAGAGAGAATAGGTGATTACAAACGATAACAAACACTAATGCATCTCTCTATGTGTGATCTAGACCTAATATATCCATCTATGTGTGATCTAAGCCTCAATGTATCCATCTATGTACGATCTAAGCCTCTCAGAAGACCGCCCTTGAACCATCCACGTAAGCCACCCATTCATCCCTCGTGGATATTCATTCCCTCAACACAACTCCACATCATCAGCATCCTCCCGTCATCTGCTCTTCCGTTCCTTCCTCTCACGGGACCCACGGGACTCCCTTTCACTATTATAACAAGATAAAAAAATATAATCCACATGTAAGAACTCCTCCTCCTCTTCCTCTTTCTCCTCCTCCTCTTCCTGCTCCTTCTCCTCCTCGTCCTTCTTATTTTTTCCTCCTCTTCCGCGCACTGGGAGATGCATCGCAGACAATAACGGATCAGTGGGAGGCAGGGAGAGGAGAGATGGAGGAGGGAGATAGAGAGGGAAGAAGAGACGCGGAGAGGGAAGAAGGAAGGGAGAGTCAGAGGGAGGAAGGAGGAGGGGAAAAACGGAGGACATGATTTAGGGAGATGACGGGATGCATAGGGAAAGGAAGAGGTGGCTAATTGGCCATAAGAGGAAAAATAAAGTTAAAAAGGATAAGGTTTTGTGGGTCTCCATGCATACCGTGAATGCAGACCCTATTTTTGAGTGGTAGTTTCTCTTGTAAGATGGCGTAAAAGGCGTCTAAGAGGGAGTTAGTTACGCTATATCTTTTTATCCTTTCTCTTCTACTACCTAACAATCTATCTGCTCACCTTTCCTTATCCTTTCTCTTCTACTACCTAACAATCTATTTGCTCACCTTTCCTTATCCTTTCTCTTTTCTACTACCTAACAATCTATCTGCTCACTTTTCCTTTTTTGCCTCCGTATTCTTTTTCTTCCTTTCTATTTCATTATCTAAATATATAGCTAACGCGTCATATTTTCCATCCTCTCTCCTTCATATAAACTGTTCTTGGCGGACTAAACTGAATTATAAATCTTCAACAAACTGCAATGTTTACATAATACATCCTTTTGCATTTCTTTACAAGTCAGTCTAGTTTTGCATGCCTCGACCTTCTCCTCCGTTTTTTAATACTCTTTATGGCAGACTAAACGTCATAACTTTTCTTCGACAACCTCACAAGCGCCTCTGAGTCACCTTCAACAAACTGCACTACTAACACATATACTCTTGCATTTGTTTACCAGCCAGACTATTTATGCATACATCGATCGTCTCCTCCGCTCGTTTACACTATTTATGGCAGAATAAACGTCATCATCTTCCTTCAACAATCTCACAAGCGCCTCTAGGTCACCTTCAACAAGCTACACTACTAACACACATACTCTTGCATTTGTTTACCGGCCAGACTATCTATGCATACCTTCCCCGCTCGTTTATACTCTTTATGGCTGACGAAACGGCATCATTTTCCTTCAACAACCTCACACAAGCGCCTTTAGTCACCCCGCCGATGCTCGACACGTTCTTTATAGACTCGTGTATCCGGCCGTCGATGGAATCACGTCGCCTTTATATCGGCCATCCATCGTCGGGATGAGGCCTACTGATCGTCTCTCTCCCGCCCTCGGATTATGGGTAACTTGCTTCCTCATCCGTCAGGCTTTCAAGCGGTTATATTTCCTTCTTTCTAAGCTCATCCAAATCCTCCTGAATGTGTGAATAAATGGATAAGTTAACACGAGAAACTTCAGGTGAATAAACTGGGTTAGACACGATACTTTACGTAAAAAATACAGAGGTAATGAAGAGCGTCCTGAATGTGAGTGGAAATCCTTCAGTTAGTATAATAAACTTCCAGTGAATAAATTGGGTTAGACATGACTCTACCTAAAAACTAGTGAGATAATGAAGACAACAACATTTAAATAATTTACTCTGGATGTTTCTGCGTGTAAGGAAGGGGAATAACAATGTAGAGATAATGAGCGAAGGAAGGAAGGGGGGCGGGCGGTAGCTAAATATAATGACCCGGAAAGACATGGAACCTTTGATTGAGGAAGAAGAGACAAGGAAAAGAAAGGAAAGAGAGTAAGGATGAGGCAGCGATATCTACCATCAACACACTTTATAAATAGAGCCTCACTAAGGGAAGAGGAAAGAATGAAAGGAGAGACGGCGAGGGAAAGAGATTTGAGTGGTTGGCGGAGGACGAGGAAAAAGAGAGAATGATGGAATAAGGGTTAGGTCATGAATCATTGTCAGAAACAGAGAAAATAATAAGAAGGTAGGAAAGCAGGAAGAGAAAGAGCGTGAAGGAAAAGAGAAGACAGGGCATAAAGAGAAGGTAGGGAAGCAATAGATAAAAATAGAGGGAAGGAAGGAGAGATAAGGAAAAGACGAGAGTAAGCTCCCCACCATACACCAAACTTGTAATGAAAACAACTCCGGGAACTACCAAAACGACAGCACTACAAACAGAGGATAGGAAAGCGAGTAGGGAAAGTGGGTGAAGGAAGGAGAGAGAATGGACACACGAGAGTAAGGTCCCTACGTCACATCCACCCTCCTAATGAAAAATCACCAGTAACACTCCATAAAATGACGTTTAATGGCCTGCTAACAGCGTGCAGATGACGTAATAGAGAAAACTGACGTCAGGGGAAACTAAATCAGTGTTCGCGTTACTTCACTTCAACAATGCCCTTCCTTTCCATTAATTTCCCTTCCCTTCCCCTCTCTTTTTTCCCTTCCCTACCCTATCCTTCCTTATTCTTTCATTTCCTCTCCTCCCCTTCCCTTCCCTTCCCTACCTTTCTCTTTCCTACCCTTCCCTTTCCTTCCCTACCCTTCCTAATAGTCCTCCCTTCCCTTCCCTCCCCTTCCTTACCTTTCCCTTCCCCTCCAGTCGATTTCCTTTCCTTCCCTTCCCTACCTTTCCCTACCCTTCCCTTCCTTCCCTTCCCAGCCGTCCCTCATAGAACTTTTACCCTAGCGAGAGGGAGGAGGAAAGTTTATAGGCTCGTGATATGTTCAACCCGCGGCGAAAGTGATGTCCAAGGCAGTAGGGCGTGTGTTTAACGTATGTGCTAGGGAGCGAAGCGATGGAAGTGTGTGTGTTTAAGGTATTTGTTAGGGAGAGAAGGGGTGAAAGTGTGTGTTTAAGGTATGTGTTAAAGAGAGAGAAAAAGGGTAAGAGTATGAGTTAAGGGTAATTGTGTTTGGGAAAGAAGGGGTGAGGAAAATGTGTGTTTAAGATATGTGTTAGGGAGGGAGAGAAGGAGAAAGAAAGGGAGGGAGGAAAGGAGGGAGATAATGTGTGCGTGTGTTTTTGTGTATATGTAACGTAATAGAACACACACACACACACACACACACACACACACACACACACACACACACACATACAAGGACTCTTTCACTAACGCTTACTCATCGTCTGTCTCCTTTCCATATATCTCCCAATTCACCCTCGCCTCACTTCACCTCGCCTCCTCTTACTCACGTCACCTCGCTCCCACACTCACCATATCACCCGCCTAGCCTCTCCTCTCACCCTCTTCTCTCCTCTTCATTCTCACAAAAAATGATGACAAAACAAAATTAAGTGATGCCAGTATAATACAAACGCTTTTTATAATGTTTTTTTTTTCACCACACACACACACACACACACACACGATGGGACGTCAATAATGTTTTTTTTTCTCGTCCTTCTATGAGACAGATAAGAATAGAGCGACGTCATTCTTCCGTTTCGACGCTATTGAGGACGAATATTTCTTTTTCTTTAACGTTTTATTTTGGTGTGTGTGTGTGTGTGTGTGTGTGTGTGTGTGTGTGTGTGTGTGTGTGTGTGTGTGTGTGTGTGTGTGTGTGTGTGTATTCATTTTTTAAGGACGCAGCGGTTTACACGAGTTTCTCCTTTATATGACGACCCAAATATTACAAAAAAAGGGAGAAAGAAAACGGAGCGAATCTTTCTTTGTCACTAAACACGAGGAGGAGAGGAACGGCGCCTCGACAAAAGGTTTTAGTCCATGACGTAGAAAAAAATATATATAAAAAAGAAAAGAAAAAAGTGTCCACGCTCAAGAAAATGTTACGTATTCAGCAGCGGCGGTGAAGAGTTTGTGTAAGAAATGGGAAATTTATAAAAAAAAAGTATGTAGATGCTGTGTGTGTGTCAGTCTGTCTCTCTGTCTCTGTCCCTATCTCTGCCACTGTCTGTCAATGTGTCTGTTTATCTGTCTGTAATTGTCATTCTGTCTCTGTCTGTCTGTCTGTGTCTGTAATTGTCACTGTCTGTCTGTTTATCAGCTGAAGGCGATGAGGGATAAAAGGAGAACAAAAGGAGTGGGAAGAGAGAAAACGAAGAGAGGGAATGAGAAGAAAGAGAAGTAAAGGCGTGACAAAGAATGGAGGGAAAATAGGGTGTTGCTGCAAAGAAGGAAAACAAAACATAGTTAAATTCTCTCTCTCTCTCTCTCTCTCTCTCTCTCTCTCTCTCTCTCTCTCTCTCTCTCTCTCTCTCTCTCTCTCTCTCTCATACGAGTGCATAATCTACCTGGCAAACCTGTGTGTAATAAATGGATACAGTATATAGATAGATTGATACATAGACAGATAGATAGAAAGAGAGCGGATGAGATAGATAGAGATGGAAAGAGAGGTGGAGGGAGAGGATATACCATATAACAACAAAATTCCGGCGGGCGGTTCTCGTCAGTGACAAAATAATACAGGTGGGCCAATATTTCACCCGGGCCGCAAAAAGGTGAGCACAGGTAACAAAGGCACAACGGCGCGGTATTATACACATTTTTCCCTCCCCTGCCTCTGCCCGGCGTCCACTCAGCCGTGTACATACTCTGCTTTACTGCGCCATGTTGTTCCCTAGTGTTATTATTATTATCCGACTTGTATCAATCTACTACTGTTATCCTACTTCAAAGCTATCACATTATACTGATACTCAAATATTAACTCTGATCCAACTTTGAGGTCAGTATTTAAGACACTTTGGCTTCTCACTTCAGCTATTTCTAAAGGTCAAGGAGGGGGTCAGTTGGGTTATAATGAGTGTTTTCTTAAGTTCACGGTATAGAAGGGTCAAACTACCACCAGGGTCATACAACTACTCTTGGAAATGCCCCAAACTCCTATGAAAGCCGTCGAAATGTCTAATATAACGACCCTGAATGTCACACAGTGGATGAGTGGTTAGCGTGCGGGCGCGGCGTTCAGGGGGAAGCAGGTTCACGTTCCCCGCTGCCACTAAAAACAAGCTGGCAATTTTTCAGTCATCGCCGAGTGGCCTAAAACATCCCACATGCTGTCCTGAGGACTACCTATCAACCCGGACTCTGGATTCTTTCTAAAAAAAGAGGATCAAAGATTAGTTCCCGGGGAGGCAGCATGACCCAAGCAAGATGGCGCCAATATAAATACCTGCCTGCGCCATAACATGCAAAATCGAATCCACTCTCTCTCTCTCTCTCTCTCTCTCTCTCTCTCTCTCTCTCTCTCTCTCTCTCTCTCTCTCTCTCTCTCTCTCTTCATCAGATTATATCCTAAACAATAACATGTAAAGTACCTCCCCTCCCTCCCTCCATCCATCCTTCCCTCCATTCCTCCATCCTTCCCTCCCTCCCTCCTAACCTGTCTTCCCTCGTCTCCATCCTTTTAATACACCCACCCACCCACATGCATAAACACAACATTGGCTAAATCTTTTTATTATGGCCCGGAATAAATGCATATATTTCAATCCAAAACATGTAAAAGAATACCCTCACTTAATGTATGCAGTGACTTTGCTGTCGGGGCTGATGGTGGTGGTGGTGGTGATGGTGGTAGTGGTGGTGGTGGTGGTGGGGGAAGAGATGGAAAATTTGAGTATAGTGTGAAAGGCTTTAATGGAATGGTGGTTGTAAGCGTAATGGTAGTGGTGTTGAGGGTGGTGGTGGTGGTGATGGTGATGATGGTGGTGATAGTGATAGTAGTTTTAAGGTTCATGGAGACAGAAGCGGAGATGGTGATGACCGGTTTGAGAATGATGGTGAAAGATGTGATTGAGACTGGATGGTGATAATCTAGACAATGGTTATGGTGTTAATAGTGACGATCTACATAGTGACGGCGATAAAGGTAATATAGATAGTGTAAAAGGGGTTCTGATGATGATAATGATAGTGATGATAGGTATAGATATGTTGTGACGAATCTAGCGGTGATATTGATAGTGTAAATAGTGATGGTGATACAGGAAATCCAGACAGTGTAAACCTTTTTCTAATGATGATGGGAATGGTGATGATGGTGGCG